>NC_045961.1:8363117-8463233 GCF_010909765.2 Amblyraja radiata
AAGGGGTGGCAACAAGGAGGCGAAGCAGGTAGAGTTGCCGCCTCACAGCGCCGGAGACCCGGGTTCGATCCTGACTACGGGCGCTGTCTGCACAGAGTTTGTAGGTTCTCCCCGTGACCTGCGTGGGTTTTCTCCGGGTTTACTCCCCCACTCCAAAGACGTGCAGGTTTGTAGCTCAATTGGCTTTGGTTTATAAATAAAAAAACTGTAAACTGCCCCTAGTGTGTATAGGATAGCGCTAGTGTATGGGGTGATTGCTGGTCGTCACGGACTTGATCAGTACGGGTGTCGGGGGTTGTGGGGAGAAGGCAGGAGAATGGGATCAGGAGGGAGAGATAGATCAGCCATGATTGAGTGGCGGAGTAGACTGGATGGGCCAATTGTCCTAATTCTCCTATCACTTATTGACAGGCATGGGCCGAAGGGCCTGTTTCCACTCTGCATCTCTAAAGTCTAACGTCTCTAAAGTCTAACGCCTAAAGTCTAAAAGTCAGCAGATGTTTAGTCTATGCGGGGATAGACAATAGGTGCAGGAGTAGGCCATTCGGCACTTCGAGCCAGCACCGCCATTCAATGTGATCATGGCTGATCATCCACAATCAGTACCCCGTTCCTGCCTTCTCCCCTGGCGCTGCTTTGTACCCCTGCCTGCGCAGTGCTCGGGGAAAGCCACGGCCTCATGTACTCGCCCCCACATACTGTCCCCTTCCCCAGAAGGCTACCCTTTGTGTCTACGCCCCCTGCAGCGATCAGCCACTGCCCCACACCACTGCACACAAATACACTGCTTCTACTGCCCTTAGCTCAGCCCACTGACTCCCACGCCCCTCCCCTTCATCCCCCCACCCCTCTCATCCCCTCTCCTCCCTTCCATCCCCTCCGCTCCCCTCTCCTCCCTTCCTCTCCATCCCTCCCATCTCCTGCCCATCATTCCCTCTCCTCCCCTCTGCTCCTCTTCACCTCTCTCCTCCCCTCCCCTCTCTGGACACTTTCAAGAGAGAGCTAGATAGGGCTCGTAAAGATAGCGGGGTCAGGGGATATGGGGAGAAGGCAGGAACAGGGTACTGATTGGGGATGATCAGCCATGATCACATTGAATGGCGGTGCTGCCTCGAAGGGCCGAATGGCCTCCTCCTGCACCTATTGTCTATTGTCTCTAGTCTCCTTCTCCTCCCCTCCCATTCCCTCCCCTTTCATTTACCACCCTCCCCTTCCCTCCCCTCCTCTCCTCCCTCCTCCCATCCCATACCCTCCCCACCACTCCCCTCCCCTGTCCTCCCCTCTCCTCTCATCCCATCCCCTCCCACCCCAGCCAGACCCCAGCTATGTTTGCACTTCCATTCCCAGAACCAGCACTCTGAAAGGATGAGGAGTTTAATGTCAACAAATATCCAGCACTTTACCACCTTTTTTTAATCCGCCTTTCTGCTTTCTTGTCCCCTCTCCCTCCTCTCCTCCCACCTGCTCCCCCCCCCCCCCCCCCCCCCCACTCCCTCTCTCTCTCTCCCCCCCAGTCTCGAGGGAGTCATTTAAGCGGATTTAAATGCAGACGATAGTCCTCATATGGAACAAGTTGCCAGAGAAGTAGGTACAATCATCACTTGGACAGATATGTGGATAGGATGGGTTTAGAGGGAAATGGGCCAAATGCCGGCAGATGGGACTAGCCCAAGGTGCCAACAAAGCCAGTATGGACAAGGTGGGCAGAATGGCCTGTTTCGGTGCTGTACACCTCTATGATTCTTAAGCACCAAATAAAAGGTGCTCAACACTGAAGTAAAACCAAAGGAACTGCAGATGCTGGAAAAATCTAAAGGTAGATAAAAATGCTGGAGAAACTCAGCGGGTGAGGCAGCATCTATGGATGGAAGGAATAGGTGACGTTTCGGGTCGAGACCCTTCTTCAGACTGATGTGGGAGGAGGGGGGGGGGCGGGAAGTAGAAAGGAAGAGGCGGAGACGGTGGGCTGTGGGAGAGCTGGGAAGGGGAGGGGAAGGAGGGAGAAAGCAGGGACTACCTGAAATTGGAGAAGTCAATGTTCATACCGCTGGGGTGTAAACTACCCAAGCGGAATATGAGGTGCTGCTCCTCCAATTTACGGTGGGACTCACTCTGGCCTTGGAGGAGGCCCAGGACAGAAAGGTCGGATTGGGAATGGGAGGGGGAGTTGAAGTGCTGGGCCACCGGGAGATCAGGTTGGTCAATGCGAACTGAGCGGAGGTGTTGGGCGAAGCGATCGCCGAGCCTGCGCTTGGTCACAGAGGATGCTGGACCCACTCAGCTGATTGGACAGCGTCTGTTGGGAGGGAGTAGGAATGAATATTTCATATTGAGTGCCCTTCACCAGAACAGGCGCATCTTGGTTATTGATACCGCCCGCAAACCGCCATTCAATCATGGCTGATCTATCTCTGCCTCCTAACCCCATTCTCCTGCCTTCTCCCCATAACCCCTGACACCCGTTCTAATCAAGAATCTGTCTATCTCTGACTTAAAAATATCCACTGACTTGGCCTCTACATGAGTTCCACAGATTCACCACCCTCTGACTAAAGAAGTTCCTCCTCATCACCTTTCTAAAGGAACGTCCTTTAATTCTGATGCTGTGCCCTCTGGTCCTAGACTCTCCCACCAGTGGAAACATCCTCTCCACATCCACTCTATCCGGGCCTTTCATTATTCTGTAAGTTTCAATGAGGTCCCCCCTCAACCTTCTAAACTCCAGCGAGTACAGGCCCAGTGCCGACAAACACTCATCATATGTTAACCCACTCATTCCTGGGATCATTCTTGTAAACCTCCTCTGGACCCACTCCAGAGCCAGAACACCCTTCCTCAGATGGGCCAAATGGCCTGCAATTCTGCTCCTGTAACCTATGGACTCTGACGGCGGTGGAGGCAGGTTCTCTGGATGCTTTCAAGAGAGAGCTAGATTGGGCTCTTAAAAATAGCGGAGTCAGGGGATATGGGGAGAAGGCAGGAACGGGGTACTGATTGGGGATGATCAGCCATGATCACATTGAATGGCGGTGCTGGCTCGAAGGGCCGAATGGCCTATTCCTGCACCTATTGTCTGTTGTCTATTGTTTAGAGCTGTGTTTGTCTTGCTTACAGTGGGGTGAAGGTGCTGTTAGAGGCCGGTGCTGACCCCAACCTGGGAGATGAGTTCAGAAACGTGTACGAGACATCGAGGGAGAAGCGAGTCCACTCCTTGGAAGGTACGTCCAGTCCTTGCACTGCCCAGCGGAGTCTGAGTCCACCCCCCCCCCCACCCTCCCTCCCCCCACCCGGATTGTCATCTTTCTTAGTTTAGTTTAGTTTAGAGACAGGCCCTTTGTCTCACCGACTCCGCGCCGACCAGTGAGCCCCGCACACGAACACTATCCTACACACACTCAGGATAATTTACATTTATACCAAGTGGACAGAATGGAGCGGCTGGGCTTGTACACTCTGGAGTTTAGAAGGATGAGAGGGGATCTTATTGAAACATATATGATTATTAAGGGTTTGGACACGCTTGAGGCAGGAAACATGTTCCCGATGTTGGGGGAGTCCAGAACCAGGGGCCACAGTTTAAGAATAAGGGGTAAGCCATTTAGAACGGAGACGAGGAAACACTTTTTCACACAGAGAGTTGTGAGTCTGTGGAATTCTCTGCCTCAGAGGGCGGTGAAGGACAGTTCTCTGGACACTTTCAAGAAAGAGCTAGATAGGGCTCTTAAAGATAGGAAGAAGTTCTTTAGTCAGAGGGTGGTGAATCTGTGGAATCCTTTGCCACAGAGGGCTGTGGAGACCAAGTCAGTGGATATTTTTAAGGCAGAGATAGACAGATTCTTGATTAGAACGGGTGTCAAAGGATATGGGGAGAAGGCAGGAACGGGGTACTGATTGGGGATGAAAGGCCATGATCACAGTGAATGGCGGTGCTGGCTCGAAAGGCCGAATGGCCTACTCCTGCACCTATTGTCTATTGTCAATGAACTTACAAACCTGCACGTCTTTGGAAACTGAAGGTCTCGGAGAAAACCCATGCGGTCGCGGGGAGAATGTACAAACTCTGTACAGACAGCACCCGGGTCTCCGATGCTGCATGTGCTGCAAGGCAGCAACTCTAGCGCTGCGCCTCCGTGACACACACCGCTGTTCACTTCAGTTTGAATTTATTGTCACGTGTACCGAGGTACAGTGCAATTCGCTTTTGTATACAGTTCAGTACGAGTATCACTGTACCTAAGCACTTCGATACATCTTAGATCAGCATCTCAGATACAGTACTGGTGTATAGCAGTAGTTCACTGAGACGGTATACACAGTCGCCAGTTTGGGGCCATTTCCAAGTCCCAGTTGTTCTTCTTCTTGCGTTTGAGGCAGCGGAAGCCCGCAGCAGGGTGATGCCATCAGGTTTGACATCCGTGGGTGCCCGCCCTATAAAGGGCGCATGCTCCAGGTTGGCGCCAAGCTGCGGCACTGCTGCTGCTTCTGTCTCTGTTTGCTGAGGTCAGTTGACAGGGCCCACCACGGGGAGGTGGACAACATGAGCCCCTCCCCAGTTGTTGTAAGTGCAGGGATCTTGACATGACTGTGAAAGCCCCTGGTCCCCTCATTTGAGGAAGGACATTCTTGCTATTGAGGGAGTGCAGCGTAGGTTTACCAGGTTAATTCCCGGGATGGCGGGACTGTCATGTGCTGAGAGAATGGAGCAGCTGGGCTTGTACACTCTGGAGTTTAGAAGGAGGAGAGGATATCTCATTGAAACATCTAAGATTGTTAAGAATTTGGACACGCTAGAGGAAGGAAACATGTTCCCGATGTTGGGGGAGTCGAGAACCAGGGGCCACAGTTTAAGAATAAGGGGTAAGCCATTTAGAACGGAGACGAGGAAACACTTTTTCTCACAGAGAGTTGTGAGTCTGTGGAATTCTCTGCCTCAGAGGGCGGTTCTCTGGATGCTTTCAAGAGAGAGCCAGATAGGGCTCTTAAAAATAGCGGAGTCAGGGGATATGGAGAGAAGGCAGGAACGGGGTACTGATTGGGGATGATCAGCCATGATCACATTGAATGGCGGTGCTGGCTCGAAGGGCCGAATGGCTACTCCTGCACCTATTGTCTATTGTCCTGGCGATGTCACAGGGTCGGCCTGGCCAAGCTTGGCCGTGCTGTTCTCCGCTGCTGCAGGCCGCGGACTTTTGTTGCTTACTAACCAGTCAGTGGAAAGACTATACATGATTACAATGAGTAGATTAACCTATGACGAGCATTTGTCGGCGCTGGGCCTGTACTCGCTGGAGTTTAGAAGAATGAGGGGGACCTCATGGAAATGTACAGAAGTGCAGATGGAGTGGATGGTTGAGTGCCTGGTCTGTGTGATGGACTGGGCTACATCCACAACTCCCTGCAAGTTAGTCAGAGTAAACATCGGATATGTTTTGCACTAAATGTCATTCCCTTTATCCTGTATCTGTACACTGTGGACGGCTCGATTGTAATCATGTGTTGTCTTTCCGCTGACTGGTTAGCGCACAACAAAAGCTTCTCACTGTACCTCGGTACACGTGACGACAGACTAAACTAAACTAAACATCGAAACAGGCCTATAGAAGGGTCTCGACCCGAAACGTCACCCATTCCTTCTCTCCAGAGATGCTGCCTGTCCCGCTGAGTTACTCCAGCATTTTGTGTCTACCTCAAGTCAAGAGAGTTTATCGTCATGTGTCCTCAGATAGGACAATGAAATTCTTGCTTGCTCAAGCACAACAGAATATTGTAAGCATAATACAGAATAGATCAGTGTGTCTATATACCGTAGACCATATATATACATATAAATAAACAGATAAAGTGCAATAGGCTGTTATAGTTCAGAGTTTGTTTGATATTGTGTTTAATAGCCTGATGGCTGTGGGGAAGTAGCTGTTTAAGAAGGAACTGCAGATGCTGGAAAATCGAAGGTAGACAAAAGTGCTGGAGAAACTCAGCGGGTGCAGCAGCATCTATGGAGCGAAGGAAATAGGCAACGTTTCGGGCCCACACCCTTCTTCAGGAAGTAGCTGTTCCTGAACCTGGATGTTCCAGATTTCAGGCTCCTGTACCTTCTACCTGAAGGCAGCGGGGAGATGAGTGTGTGGCCAGGGTGGTGTGGGTCCTCGATGATGCTGCCAGCCTTTTTGAGGCAGCGACTGCGATCGATCCCTTCGATGGTGGGGAGGTCAGAGCCGGTGATGGACTGGGCAGTGGTCACAACTTGTTAAACCTTCGATTTCAACCAGCATCTGAAGTTCTTTCTTACACATAGAAACAGGCCCTTCAGCCCGACTTGCCCATGCCGACCAAGATGCCCCATCTGCACTAATCCTCCGTTTGGCTCATGTCCCTCTGAACTTTTCCTAACCATGCACCTATCCAAGTCCTTTTCATTGTTGTTATAGTCCCTGCCTCATCTACTGGCAGCTCTTTCCGGACACCCACCACCCTCTGATTGGAAAACGGGCGTACAGGTTTGTAGGTTAATTGGCTTGTTCGGGTGCTGTCTGTACGGAGTTTGTACGTTCTCCCCATGGGTTTTCTCCACGATCTTCAGTTTCCAAAGACGTGCAGGTTTGTAAGTTCATTGGCTTGATAATAATTGTAAATGGTCCCCAGTGTGTGTAGGATAGTGCTAGTGTGCGGGGATCGCTAGTACGGCGCAGACTCGCTGGGCCGAAGGGCCTGTTTCCGCGCTGTATCTCGAAACAAAACTAATTTAATATCTGTTTCCGGTTTATTAATTTACTGGATCTCTTCCCACCCCATCATCCCCCCCCCCCCCCCCCCTCTCTCCCCCCCACTTCCCCTCTCCTGTCACATCCTCTCCCCCCTTTCTTTTGTTGTTTTTTAATGTTCAAATGTTGCAGAAATATTGGCGGCATCTGTTTTAGTGTCAGTGGCAACAACGAGTGAAATGTTCCAGCCAGCCCCACTGATGGATGGCAGAGCAGTCACCAGCTGACACTTTATTGAGTTTGCTGTAGTTATCTCATGCACAGACATTTTTTACAAATGATGACTGCCCTGTCACGTTGAACCATGGGGGAAAACAATAATAACGTTTTAATCTTTTTATAGTGGAGACTGGTAGTGTCTGAAATTCATCTTCTGTGGCAACCGCTGCTCCCTACACTTTCCCTGTCGGAAATAAAAGGGGTCTCCGCGTAACAAATGGTTTAAAAATCACGCACGTGCATACACACGCACACGGCACGCGCACACACACACGCATGCGCACGCACACGCATGCACACACACACGTACGCACACATGCACACACATACGCGCACACGTACACACGCATGCACACATACGCACACACGTACACGTTCACAAGCCTACGCACGCACACATGCACACACACTCGCACAAGGCACGTGCACACACATACACAGGCATGCATACGCATACGCACGCACACATGCACACACATACGCACACACACACGCACACACATTCGCACACGCACACTTTCACGTACACACGCATCCACACATGCGCACACACACGCACACATGCACACACATACGCACACACACACACACGCACACACATTCGCACACGCACACTTTCACGTACACACGCATGCACACACGCGCACAAGGCACGTGCACACAGATAAAGACGTACGCATGCACACACACGGACACACACACACTACCTCTCTCTCTCCCTCTCTCTACCCCTCTCTCTCCCTCTCTCTTTCCCTCTCTCTTTCCCTCTCTCTCTACATCTCTCACTCAATCTCTCCATCTCTCTCTCCATATCCCTCTCTCTCCATTCTCTCTCTCTCTCTGCATATCCCCCTCTCTATCTCTCCCTCCCTATCTCACACACACACACACGTTTCTAACAGAGGCTGGAGTGTGTATGGAGCGAGCGGGAGAGTGGGTAGTTGAGACAGGTACTATAGTGACATTTGGACAGGTACATGGGCAGGAAAGGTTGAGAGGGATATGGGCCAAATGCAGGCTATTGAGAAGGGCTTAGATGAGAGGGTTCAAAGGGCCTGTCTCCGTGCAGAATGACTCTATGATCTAGATGGATTGATCTGCACTGGATGTTCATCTTAGATCCCAGAGGGTTTTGTGAGGCCAGGAATCATGTTGGGCGGTCAGGGTGGCGCAGCGGTAGAGTTGCTGCCTCACAGCGACAGAGACCCGGGTTCCATCCCGACTACGGGTGCTGTCTGTACGGAGTTTGCACGTTCTCCCCGTGACCTGCATGGGTTTTCTCCGAGATCTTCGGTTTCCTCCCACACTCCAAAGACGTGCATGTTTGTAGGTTGATTGGTAAAATTGGAACTTGCCCCCAGTGTGTAAGATGGTGCTTGTGTACGGGGTGATCACTGGTTGGCTCGGACTTGGTGGGCTGAAGGGCCTGTTTCCGCGCTGTAACTTTAAACTCTAAACAAGAAACAATAGACAATAGGTGCAGGAGTAGGCCATTCGGCCCTTCATGCCAGCACCGCCATTCACTGTGATCATGGCTGATCATCCCCAATCAGTACCCCGTTCCTGCCTTCTCCCCATATCTCCTGACTCCGCTATCTTTAAGAGCCCTATCCAGCTCTCTCTTGAAGGTATCCAGAGAATTGGCCTCCACTGCTTTCTGAGGCAGAAAATTCTACAGACTCACAACTCTCTGTGTGAAAATGTTTTTCCTCATCTCAATTCTAAATGGCTTACCCCTTATTCTTAAACTGTGGCCCCTGGTTCTGGACTCCCCCAACATCGGGAACATGTTTCCTGCCTCTAGCGTGTCCAAACCCTTCATAATCTTATATGTTTCAATAAGATAGCCTCTCATCCTTCTAAACTCCAGAGTGTACAAGCCCAGAAGGTTAATTGGATTGGTATAAATGTAAAAATTGTCCCCATTGTGAGTAGAGTAATGTTAATGTGCAGGGATCAATAGACAATAGACAATAGGTGCAGGAGTAGGCCATTCGGCCCTTCGAGCCAGCACCACCATTCAATGTGATCGTGGCTGATCATCCCCATGCTGGCCACGCTGTATCTCTAAACTAAACATTTAAAGGGCACCTGGACAGGAACATGGATAGGGCAGGTTTAGAGGTATACAGGCCACACACGGGCCGGTGGGACGAGTGCAGGTGGGGCATGTTGTTCGGTGTGGGAAGTGGGGCAGAGGGGCCTGTTTCCACGCTGCGGAGACAGCGTGTGTGCGGGGACATAGACACATGTAAAATTCTTAAAGGGTTGGACAGGGTAGAGGCAGGAAAAATGTTCCCCATGTTAGGGGCAGTCCAGAACCAGGGGTCACTGTTTGAGAATAACGGGTATGTTTAAGAAAGAACTGCAGATGCTGGAAAAATTGAAGGTAGACAAAAATGCTGGAGAAACTCAGCGGGTGAGGCAGCATCTATGGAGCGAAGGAAATAGGTGACGTTTCGAGTGGAGACCCTTCTTCAGACTGATGTGGGGAGGGGGGGCGGGAAGAAGAAAGGAAGGGTAGGCTATTTAACACTGAGCCGAGAAAACAAAATTTACCCAGAGAGTTGTGAATCTGTGGAATTCTCCGCCACAGAAGGCAGTGGAGGCCGATTCACTGGATGTTTTCAAGAGAGAGTTAGATTGAGCTCTTGGGGCTAACGGAATCAAGAGATATGGGGAAAAAGCAGGATCGTGGATGAGCAGCCGTGATTGGGGTGGAAGATTGCAACCTTCACGTGGTCCGCCCTGTTTCGACGAATGCAATCAGCCCGGCGTGCACACAATCAAATAGAACAAGTTGTCCCACAACTTTAGGCTGTGCATGCCATACGCAAGAAGAAGATCAGCCGTGATCACATTGAATGGCGGTGCTGGCTGGAAGGGCCGAATGGCCTACTCCTGCATCTATGTTTCTATATTTCTACGTGGTGGGGATGATTAACCAGGGCTGTGCTTTCCCCCCCCTCCCCCCCGTAGTGCTGGTGAGCAGGGAGGACGAGTTCAGCAACCGGCTGAATACTCGTGCCAGTTTCCGAGGCTGCAGCGCTCTGCACTACGCCGTGCTGGCAGACGACCTCCACACCGCCCAGCTGCTGCTTCACGCTGGTAAGCACGTCCCCCTCACGGTATTAACCACATGCAGCCTGAGAGCTGAACAGGGGCGGCACGGTGGGCAGCGCTAGAGTTGTTGCCTTACGCGCTTGCAGCGCCAGAGACACGGGTTTGATCCAGACTATGTCTGCTGTCCGTACGGAGTTTGTCCGTTCTCCCCGTGACCTGCGAGGATCTTCAGTTTTCTCCCACACTCGAAAGACGTGCAGGTTTGTAGGTTCATTGGCATAGTGTGCGGTGCATTCAGAAAGTATTCAGACCCCTTCACTCTTTCCACATTTTGTTACATTAGACACTAGACAATATGTACAGGAGTAGGCCATTCGGCCCTTCGAGCCAGCACCACCATTCAATGTGATCAAGGCTGATCATCCCCAATCAGTACCCCGTTCCTGCCTTCTCCCCATATCCCTTGACTATCTTTAAGAGCCCTATCTAGCTTTCTTGAAAGCATCCAGAGAACCGGCCTCCACCGCCCTCTGAGGCAGAGAATTCTACAGACTCACCACCCTCTGTGAGAAAAATTGTTTCCTCGTCTCCGTTCTAAATGGCCTTACCCCTTATTCTTAAACTGTGGCCCCTGGTTCTGGACTCCCCCAACATCGGGAACATGTTTCCTGCCTCTAGCGTGTCCAGGCCCTTAACAATCTTATATGTTTCAATGAGATACCCCCTCATCCTTCTAAACTCCAGAGTGTACAAGCCGAGCCGCTCCATTCTCTCAGCATATGACAGTCCCGCCATCCCGGGAATTAACCTTGTAAAACTAGCGTCAAGATCTTCGGTTTTCTCCCAGACTCCAAAGACGTGCTGGTTTGTAGATTCATTGGCTTGGTGTACAGTACATTCAGAAAGTATTCAGACCCCTTCACCTTTTCCACATTTTGTTACATTACAGCCTTATACTAAAATGGATTAAATTCTTTTTTTTAAATCAACAATCTGCACACAATACCCTTCCCCAGATCTGTGTCTCGACACAATCCTGTCTCGGAGGACAATTCCTTCGCCTTCATGGCTTGGTTTTTGCTCTGACGTGCACTGTCAACTGTGGGACCTTATATAGACAGGTGTGTGCCTTTCCAAATCATGTCCAATCAATGTAATGTACCACTGGTGGACTTCAGTCAAGTTGTAGAAACATTTCAAGGATAATCAATGGAAACAGGATGAACCTGAGTTCAATTTTGAGTGTCATAGCAAAGGGTCTGAATACTTATGTAAATGTGATATTTCAGTTATTTCTTTTTAATTACTTTGCAAAAATTTCTAAACACCTGATTTTCGCATCTTCGTTCTGGGGTATTGTGTGTAGATTGATGATAAAAAATAAAGAATTTAATCCATCTTAAAATAAGGCTGTAACGTAACAAAATGTGGAAAATGTGAATACTTTCTGAATGCATTGTAAATGTAAAACTGTCACAGGTGTGTGTGGGATATTGTTAGTGTGCGGGGACTGACATAGAATTGGTCCTAGGATAGTGTTCAGTGCGGACTCAGTGGGCCGAAGGGCCTTTTCCCGCTGTGTATCTCTAAACTAAACTAAGCTACTATCTACCTCATTGGTGACCCTTAAACTATCTTTGATCGGACTTTGGTCAGTCTGAAGAAGGGTTTCGGCCCGAAACGTCACCTATTTCCTTCGCTCCATAGATGCTGCTGCACCCGCTGAGTTTCTCCAGCATTTTTGTGTACCTTCGATCTTCCAGCATCTGCAGTTCCTTCTTGAACACTTTGACCGGACTTTACTGGCTTTACTTTGCACTAAACGTTATACCTTTATCCTCACTCCCATTCCGTATCCGACCTCTCTGTCCTGGGTCTCCTCCATGGCCAGAGCGAGCAACACCGGAAATTGGAGGAACAGCACCTCATATTCCGCTTGGGGAGTCTGCATCCTGGGGGCATGAACATTGAATTCTCACAATTCTGTTAGCCCTTGCTCTCTCCTCCCCTTCCTATCTCTCCCTCAGCCCTCGGGCTCCTCCTCCTCCTTTTTCCTTTCTCCTCCCCCCCCCCCCCCCCCCCCCCACCCTCCATCAGTCTGAAGAAGGGTTTCGGCCCGAAACGTTGCCTATTTACTTCGATCCATAGATGCTGCTGCACCCGCTGAGTTTCTCCAACATTTTTGTGTACCATTCCTTTATCCTGTATCTGTACACTGTGGACGGCTCGATTGTAATCATGTGTTGTCTTTCCGCTGACTGGTTAGCACACAACAAAAAAAGCTTCTCACTGCACCTCGGTACACGTGACAGTAAACTAAACTCTTAGCATTATGCCCTTGACAACATCTTGATAGAACCATCACTCAAGTTCTAGACTTTGTCATAGAGCCATGCAGCGTGGAAACAGCCCCAACTTGCCCACACCGGCCAACATGTCCCATCTACATTACATCTACATCTACCCCATCCCCCCTCTCCCATCGGGCAAGAGGTACAGAAGTGTGAAAACGCACACCTCCAGATTCAGGGACAGTTTCTTCCCAGCTGTTATCAGGCAACTGAACCATCCTACCACAACCAGCGAGCGGTCCTGAACTACTATCTACCTCATTGGAGACCCCCAGACTATCTTTGATCGGACTTTACTGGCTTTACCTTGCACTAAACGTTATTCCTTTATCATGTATCTGTACACTGTGGACGGCTCGATTGTAATCATGTGTTGTCTTTCCGCTGACTGGTTAGCGCGCAACAAAAGCTTTTCACTGTACCTCGGTACACGTGACAATAACGTGAACTGAACTGAAACTAAACTCTTACCATTGTGTCCTTGACAACATCAGTCGGGTTCTAGACTTTGTCATTGAGTCATAGAGTCATATAGCATGGAAACAGGCCCAACTTGCCCACACTGGCCAACATGTCCCATCTACACTTGTCCCACCTGCCCGTGTTGGCCCACATGCCTCCACCACCATGCCTGGCAGCGCATTCCAGGCACCCTACGTAATAAAACTAGTGCCTGTGTGCGGGTGATTGTAGGCTCGGTGGGCCGAATGGCGGGTTTTCAGACTGTATCTCTAAAGGATTGTCACTGCACTGTTTAGTTTATACATACAGCACGAAACCTTCGGCCCAGCGAATCCATGCCGACCAGCTTTCCCCGTACACATGCTCTATCCTACACACTAGGGACAATTTACAATCTTTACTGAAGCTAATTAACCTACAAACCTAGACGTCTTTGGAAAGTGGGAGAAAACTGGAGCACCCGGAGAAAACCCACACGGTCACAGGGAGTACGTACAAACTCCGTACAGACAGTCCCCATAGTCAGGAACGAACGCAAATCTCTGGCGCTGTGAGGCAGTAACTTTACCGCTGCGCCACAATGCTGCCTGGTGGTGGTTGGCGCGGACTTGGTGGGCCGGAAGGTCTATTTCCACGCTGTATCTAAAGCATTGCTACTGAACTGGGTGTAAACAAAGAACTTCACTGTACTCTAGGGTCGCCAACTGTCCCGTATTAGCCGGGACATCCCGTATATATTGGGTCAAATTGGTTTGTCCCGTACACGGGACCGCCCTTGTCCCGTATTTGACCGCTACTACTCGGGTCGAGGGGGCTGTCGGGTCGGAGCGCCACGTCCAGCCCCTGCCTCGCCCGTCCCCGACGTAGTGCAGCCCGTGGAGTGCAGCAGCAGCAGCAGCAGCAGCAGCGCCTCGCCCGTGGCCCCGTCGGTCTGTCGGCAGCCCGGCCAGCTGTCCGACCTTCGGACCTTCGCTGACCGCCGACACCACCACCACCCCTCCGTCTCACGGCCGATCATCGGTTCATGAGTTGGACGGGGCGCCGGACTTTGCGCGCAGCCCCCGGGCCAAAACTCCTCAGCTGGCCCGCCGGCTGGGCTTTCTTTGTGTGCAGTCCAGCACCCGGGCCAACTCATCATTCACCCAGCCACGGCCAAGTCAAGTTGGGAAAAGGGGGAGTACAGCGGGATCTGGGGGGCCCTTGTTCATCAGTCAATGAAAGTAAGCATGCAAGTACAGCAGGCAGTGAAGAAAGCGAATGGCATGTTGGCCTTTATAACAAGAGGAGTTGAGTATAGGAGCAAAGAGGTCCTTCTGCAGTTGTATAGGGCCCAGTGAGACCACACCTGGAGTATTGTGTGCCGTTTGGGCTCCAAATTTGAGGAAGGATATTCTTGCTATTGAGGGAGTGCAGCGTAGGTTTACAAGGTTAATTCCCGGGATGGCGGAACTGTCATATGCTGAGAGAATGGAGCGGCTGGGTTTGTATACTCTGGAGTTTAGAAGGATGAGAAGGGATCTTATTGAAACATATTAAATTATTAAGGGTTTGGACACGCTAGAGGCAGGAAACATGTTCCCGATGTTGGGGGAGTCCAGAACCAGGGGCCACAGTTTAAGAATAAGGGGTAAGCCATTTAGAACGGAGATGAGGAAACACTTTTTCACACAGAGAGTGGTGAGTCTGTGGAATTCTCTGCCTCAGAGGGCGGTGGAGGCCGGTTCTCTGGATACGTTCAAGAGAGATAGGGCTCTTAAAGATAGTGGAGTCAGGGGATATGGGGAGAAGGCAGGAACGGGGTACTGATTGGGGATGATCAGCCATGATCACATTGAATGGCGGTGCTGGCTCGAAGGGCCGAATGACCTAGTCCAGCACCTATTGCCTATTGAGTCGGTCAACGAATTGCCGTCGGGAATTTGTCCCTTATTTTGACCTTTTATCCCTTATTTGGGAGTGAGAAAGTTGGCAATCCGACTGTACTCGGGTACGTGACAATAAAGTACCATTGATAGCCCAAACACCCAGCACCGTCGCCCACTCCAGCCACCCGCATATTCACGAACCTGACTCTTCGAGATTCAAGAGAGTTTATTGTCATGTGTCCCTGATAGAACAATGAAATTCTTGCTTTGCTTCAGCACAACAGAACATAGTAGGCACTGAATACAGAACAGATCAGTGTGTCCATATACCATTATATAAATATATACACACATGAATAAATAAACTGATAAAGTGGAAATAACAGATAATGGGCTATTAATGTTCAGTTTTGTCCGAGCCAAGTTTAAGAGCCTGATGGATGTGGGGAAGTAGCTATTCCTGAACCTGGTCGTTACAGTCTTCAGGCTCCTGTACCTTCTACCTGAAGGTAGCGTGGAGATGAGTGTGTGGCCAGGATGGTATGGGTCCTTGATGATGCTGCCAGACTTTTTGAGGCAGCGACTGCGATAGATCCCCTCGATGGAAGGGAGGTCAGAGCCGATGATGGACTGGGCAGTGTTTACTACTTTTTGTAGTATTTTCCTCTCCAGGGCGCTCATGTTGCCGAACCAAGCCACGATGCAACCGGTCAGCATGCTCTCGACTGTGCACCTGTAGAAGTTAGAGAGAGTCTTCCTTGACAAACCGACTCTCCGTAATCTTCTCAGGAAGTAGAGGCGCTGATGTGCTTTCTTAATAATTGCATCAGTGTTCTCGGACCAGGAAATCTTTGACTAAGCACGTCAATAATTGATAGACCCGTTGACTCGCTGTCCCATCGATCGCAACAAACGTGTAAAATATTACACTTTAATAATGAAAAGCATAATTTTCCCTCTCACTTCCTCTGATCTCTTGGCCTCTTAACCAGGGTAGTAGTTCATAAAGATCTTCCCTGCTATTCAATCCTACCCCTACCCCTCCCCTCCCCTCACCCCCACCTCTCCCGTCTTTGTAAAGAACAAGCAGCTGGCCTGGTCTTGCTTGTGCAGTCAATGCATCTCTCCCTTGCCCCCCCCCCCCCCCCTCTTCATGTCTCTAGCAAGGGCTCAACCTTTAGGCCCCAAAGCCTTTGAGCAATTAGTCGCCACCCACAGACCAGTCTTTATCTGCGGGTCAACAGCTGTGTGACATGCCGCGTGTTTAGAAGGCCTCGCTATATAATATTTGATTAATAACCCCGCACGCTCGTACACCCCTGTGGCTCTGCCGGTGCGAGGCTCCTATGCGAGCTGGGCCCAGGGTGAAGCTCCTCTCTGCGATCGATCGCCTCATCTGTGGGGAAATCTATCCGTCATCGCTCCAAACTCAGCCCAGTAAATGATGGGCCTGACTTTCTAAGGTGCAAAGATCACTGACTTGGGCCATTTTTTCCCTTCTTCCCTTCTCTCTCTCTCTCTCTCTCTCTCTCTCTCTCCCCAGCGCTCCATTGGAATTGAAAGTTTACAGAGGAGAGGGAGAGGGGCAGGATGAGTAATTCAAAAATCAATACCTGTCATAATAGTAGAAAAACACAATAAGTGGAGCAGAGTCCTTTTTGTTTAAAGTCGTTTAACTCTTGCGAACCAGGGCAGCCAACTGTGCTTGTGGCTTGTTCACAAGTTCATAAGTGATAGAAACATAGAAATTAGGTGCAGGAGTAGGCCATTCGGCCCTTCAATATGATCATGGCAGATCATCCAACTCAGTATCCTGTACCCGCCTTCTCTCCATACCCCCTGATCCCTTTAGCCACAAGGGCCACATCTAACTCCCTCTTAAATATAGCCAATGAACTGTGGCCTCAACTACCTACTGTGGCAGAGAGTTCCACAGATTCACCACTCTCTGTGTGAAAAATGTTTTCCTCATCTCGGTCCTAAAAGACTTCCCCCTTATCCTTAAACTGTGACCCCCTTGTTCTGGACTTCCCCAACATCGGGAACAATCTTCCTGCATCTAGCCTGTCCAACCCCTTAAGAACTTTGTAAGTCTTATAGAAACTTACAAAATTCTTAAGGGGTTGGACAGGCTAGATGCAGGAATAGGGGCAGAATTAGGCCATTCGGCCCATCGTCTACTCTCTCATTCAATGAAGGCTGATCTATCGCTCCAACTTAACCCCATTCTCCTGCCTTCTCCCCATAACTCCTGACAATACCCTTTCCTTCTCTCCAGAGATGCTGCCTGTCCCGCTGAGTTACTCCAGCTTTTTGTGTCTCTCTTCGGTTTAAACCAGCATCTGCAGTTCTTTCTTACACCCTATTGTGTAGCTTGTGTAGGAAGAATATAGAATAGAATAGAATAGTTTCTTTATTGTCATTGTAACATGAACCATGTACAACGAAATTGTAAAATGTCAGCCTCTCCCCCCCTTATAGGAACTGCAGATGTCGGTTTACGCCAAAGATAAGACACAAAGTGCTGGAGTAACTCAGCGGGTCAGGCAGCATAGAAACATAGAAAATAGGTGCAGGAGGAGGCCATTCGGCCCTTCGAGCCAGCACCGCCATTCATTGCGATCATGGCTGATCGTCCCCTATCAATAACCCGTGCCTGCCTTCTCCCCATATCCCTTGACTCCACTAGCCCCTAGAGCTCTATCTAACTCTCTCTTAAAGCATCTCTGGAGAAAAGGAATAGGTGACGTTTCTGATTGAGACGTTTTGTTGCATTGCTGCCCGTAGGACGCTGTGGCTTTATAAGGCGCTGGTCAGGCCACATTTGGAGTATTGCGAGCAGTTTTGGGCCCCATATCTGAGGAAGGACGCGCTGGCATTGGAGAGGGTCGAGAGGAGTTTAGTTTGGTTTAGTTTAGAGATACAGTGTGGAAACAGGCCCTTAGGCCCACCGAGTCCACACTGACCAGCGATCAGCCCGTACACTAATTCTGTCCAAAACACCGGGAAAAAATTTACAAAGCCGATTAACCTACAAATGTGTATAGGGAGGAACCGTCAGTCGATAGTCTATCTCTTGTGATAGAGGCAGTGAGATCAAGAAAGAGGAAGATGGTCCAAGTGAATTTGAGTGCAGGATGGAAATTGGTAGTGCAGTTAATAAAAGTCCATGAGTTCTGCATGGGTGCAGGAGCTAGCCCCGATGCAGTCGTCAATGCAGCGGAGATAGAGTTCCGGGATATATCCCATTTCCTTTTTTCCAGAGACGCTGCCTGGCGCGGCGAGTTACTCCAGCACTTTGTGTCTATTGACCTACGAACCTGCACGTCTTTGGAATGGGGTGGAAAACCACGCACCCGGAGAAAACCCATGCTGTCACGGGGGGGAGGGGGGGACGTACAAACCCCGTACAGACAAGCACCCATAGTCAGGATTGAACCCGGGTCTCCAGTGCTCTAAGGCAGTGGTTCTCAACCTTTTTTCAGTGATGTACCCCCTGTGAAATATTTTTTCAGCCAAGTACCCCCTAACCAGCGCAAAAATATAGGCCTTCATATATGTAGGCCTATATTTTAAAATCTCACGTAATAATAATAATAATGGATGGGATTTATATAGCGCCTTTCTAATACTCAAGGCGCTTTACATCGCATTATTCATTCACTCCTCAGTCACACTCGGTGGTGGTAAGCTACTTCTGTAGCCACAGCTGCCCTGGGGCAGACTGACGGAAGCGTGGCTGCCATTCTGCGCCTACGGCCCCTCCGACCACCACCAATCACTCACACACATTCACACACATTCACACACAGGCAAAGATGGGTGAAGTGTCTTGCCCAAGGACACAACGACAGTATGCACTCCAAGCGGGATTCGAACCGGCCACCTTCCGGTCGCCAGCCGAACACTTAGCCCATTGTGCCATCTGTCGTACCCCCTGGAGTGCCTTCACGTACCCCCAGGGGTACGCGTACCCCCATTTGAGAACCACTGCTCTAAGGCATCAGCTCCGCCGTGGTGCCACTGTGACGGTCAGGTGGTTTGCGAGAATGATCCTGGGGTTGAGTGGTTTAGACAGTAGACAACAGATAATAGGTGCAGGAGTAGGCCATTCGGCCCTTTGAGCCCGCACCGCCATTCAATGTGATCATGGCTGATCATCCCCAATCAGTACCCCGTTCCTGCCTTCTCCCCATATCCCCTGACTCCGCTATCTTTAAGAGCCCTATCCAGCTGCTCCATTCTCTCGTACGATCAGCCTTTGATGTCCCTGGGCCTGTACTCGCTGGAGTTTAGAAGGATGATGGACCTCATTGAAAATGTACCGAATAATGAAAGGCCTGGAATAGAGTGGATGTGGAGAGGATGTTTCCACTAGTGGGAGAATCCAGGACCAGAGGCCATGGCCTCAGAATTAAAGGATGTATCTTTAGAAAGTAGATGAGGAGGAATTTCTTTGATCAGAGGGTGGTGAATCTGTGGAATTCATTGCCACAGGTGTCTGTGGAAGCCAAGTCAATGGATACTTTTAACGAGGAGATGATAGATTATTGATAATAGACAACAGGTGCAGGAGTAGGCTATTCGGCCCTTCGTGCCAGCACCGCCATTCAATGTGACCATGGCTGATCATCCCCAATCAGTACCCCGTTCCTGCCTTCTCCCCATATCCCCTGACTCCGCTATCTTTAAGAGCCCTATCCAGCTCTCTCTTGAAAGCATCCAGAGAACTGGCCTCCACCGCCCTCTGAGGCAGAGAATTCCACAGACTCACCATTCTCTGTGAGAAAAAGTGTTTCCTCATCTCCGTTCTAAATGGCTTACCCCTTATTCTTAAACTGTGGCCCCTGGTTCTGTGGCCCCTGGTTCTTGATTTAAGGAGTTAAGGAGTTATTTGGAAAGGCAGGATAATAATGGTGAGAGGGAGAGATAGATCAGTCATGATTGAGCAGTGGAGTAGGCTTGATGGGCCGAATGGCCTAATTCTGCTCCTATCACTTATGAACATGACTGCTCCCCCTGGTGACTGAAATGTGACCTTATAGAGGTTTATAAGTTCAAGAGGGGCATATACAAGGTGAACTATTCCCCCCCCCCCCAGTGTATGGGAAGTTTAAAACCAGAGGGCATAGATTTAAATTGAAAGGGACTTGCAGGCCAGCTTTTTCACACAGAGGGTGGTGGATCCATGCGTCGAGCTGCCGTGGGAGGGAGTTGAGACCAGTACAATAATGATATTTAAAAGACATTTGTACAGGTACATGGATAAGAAAGGTTCACACACAGAGTTGTGAGTCTTGTCATCTTTCTTAGTTTAGTTTAGAGATACAGCGTGGAAACAGGCCCTTTGTCTCACCGAGTCCGAGCCGACCAGTGATCCCCGCACACGAACACTATCCTACACACACTCGGGATAATTTACATTTATACCAAGTGGAGAGAATGGAGCGGCTGGGCTTGTACACTCTGGAGTTTAGAAGGATGAGAGGGAATCTTATTGAAACATATAAGATTGGACACGCTAGAGGCAGGAAACATGTTCCCGGTGTTGGGGGAGTCCAGAACCAGGGGCCCCAGTTTAAGGATAAGGGGTAAGCCATTTAGAACGGAGATGAGGAAACACTTTTTCACACAGAGAGTTGTGAGTCTGTGGAATTCTCTGCCCCACAGGGCAGTGGAGGCCGGTTCTCTGGATACTTTCAAGAGAGAGCTAGATAGGGCTCTTAAAGATGGCGGAGTCAGGGGATATGGGGAGAAGGCAGGAACGGGGTACTGATTGGGGATGATCAGCCATGATCACAGTGAATGGCGGTGCTGACTCGAAGGGCCGAATGGCCTACTCCTGCACCTATTGTCTATTATTTAGAGTATTATGGGGTCGCACTTAGGAAGGCGGGACTTGTGTAGATGGGACATCGACAAGTTGAGCTGATGGACCCGTTTCCATGCTGTATGTCTCTATGGCCATAAAAGCCGCTTGGACAGGTACATCGATAGTAAATGGCTGGAGCGATATTGACTTGGGCACAGGCAAGCGGGACTAGCTATGCTAGGCAGCTTGGTTGGGCCGGACCAGTCTATGGACGAACTGTATGACTCTGTAATTATGTTTCCGTTAAGCCCAATAGCACCGTGTTGCAGTGGTAGAGTTGCTACCACACAGCTCCAGAGACCCGGGTTCCATCCTGGCCTCGGGTGCTGTCTGTGTGTTTGCAGAGGAGAGTTTGCATGTTCTTCCTGTGACCATGTGGGTTTCCTTTGAGTGCTCCAGTTTTCCTCCCACATCCCAAAGACCCCCCCTCCCCTTACAGTCTGTAGAAGGGTTCCACCCCAAAAGGTCACCTATTCCTTTCCTCCAGCGATGCTGCCTGACCCGCTGAGTTGCTCCAGCACTTTGTGCCTATCTTCGGGATAAACCAGCATCTGCAATTCCTTCCTATCTATAAACACTTGCGGGTTTGTAGGCTAATTGGCTTCTAGCGTGTAGGATGGAACGAGTGTATGTGTGATAGGTGTGGACTCGGTGGGCCGAAGGGCCTGTTTCCGCGCTGTATCTCTAAACTAAACTAAATGTTTATCTCTCAACTGGTGTCAAGAAGAAAATATTTGGGAGTGTGTTGTGTTCAGTTTAACTTCCATGTTTACAAGTCTAGCTTGCACTTCACAAAGTACCTAATTGCCTTGGAAGTGCTTTGGTATTTCCTGAGGTAGTGACTGTTTTATTTTATGCTTCTGTGCAGCTTTTAATATATTTTTAACTCAAAGGCACGGTGTGAAAGCAAATTAATTTTGCTAGCACAGCCTTAGCGCAATAATAACTCTCTGGCCCAGAGTAGGGGAACCGAGAACCAGAGGACATAGGTTTAAGGTGAGGCAGGAAAAATGTAATAAGAACCTGAGGGGTCATTTTGTCACACAAAGGATGGTAGGTGTATAGAACGAGCTGCCGGAGGAGGTAGTTGAGGCAGGGACTATCGCAATGTTTAAGAAACATTTAGACATGTACATGGATAGGACAGGTTTGGAGGGATATGGGCCAAACGCGGGCAGATTGGACTAGTGCAGATGGGGCATGTTGGTCGGCATGGCAAGTTGGGCCGAAGGGCCTGTTTCTGTGTATCTCATTGAAACATATAAAATTGTATCTCATTGAAACATATAACATATAAGATTGTTAAGGGCTTGGACACGCTAGAGGCAGGAAACATGTTCCCGATGTTGGGGGAGTCCAGAACCAGGGGCCACAGTTTAAGAATAAGGGGTAAGCCATTTAGAACGGAGTCGAGGAAACACTTTTTCTCTCAGAGAGTGGTGAGTCTGCGGAATTCTCTGCCTCAGAGGGCGGTGGAGGCCGGTTCTCTGGATGCTTTCAAGAGAGAGCTAGATAGGGCTCTTAAAAATAGCGGAGTCAGGGGTTATGGGGAGAAGGCAGGAATGGGGTACTGATTGGGGATGATCAGCCATGATCATATTGAATGGCGGTGCTGGCTCGAAGGGCCGAATGGCCTACTCCTGCACCTATTGTCTAGTGTCTACGCTGTATGACTCTATGACTAATAGAGAGAGGAGGAAAAGTTATTCATCGAGTCACAAAGGCGTAGAGCTGTACAGTACGAAACAGGCCCTTCAGCCCATCTTGGCCATGCTGACCAAGTTGAAATACAGGGCATGTCCCATTTGCCTGCATTTGGCCCATATCCCTCAAAAGCCTTCCTATCTATATATCTGTCCAAATGTCCTTTCACAGGGGGTAATTGTACCCACTTCCAGAGCTTCCTCAGGCAGATACGGACCACCCTCTGAGAGAAAAAGTTGCGCCAACAGCCCAATGAAATCTTTCCCCTCTCATCTCGGATGAGATTTAGAATGCTCTACCCTCAGAAAGGGTATATTTTCTATTAGAATACTGTTAAATATCGAAACAATCGGACAGTTTAAACCAATGATAGACAGCCGGGAAGAAACTGTCCCTGAATCTGGAGGTGTGCGTTTTCACACTTCTGTACCTTTTGCCTGGTGGGAGAGGGGAGAAGAGGGAGTGGCCAGGGGTGTGACTAGTCTATGATTATGCTGCTGGACTTGCTGAGGATTAATGCTGGAGTAACTCAGAGGGACAGGCAGCATCTCTGGAGAAAAGGAGTGGGTGACGTTTCTTCAGTCTGAAGAAGGGTCTCGACCCGAAACGTCGCCCATTCCTTCTCTCCAGAGATGCTGCCTGTCCCGCTGAGTTAATCCAGCATTTTGTGTCTATCGTTTTGCCGCTGGCTGTTTAGACAATAGACAATAGGTGCAGGAGTACGCCATTCTGCCCTTCGAGCCAGCACCGCCATTCAATGTGATCATGGCTGATCATCCACAATCAGTACCCCGTTCCTGCCTTCTCCCCATATCCCCTGACCACCGCTATTTTTAAGAGCCCTATCTAGCTCTCTCTTGAAAGCATCCAGAGAACCGGCCTCCACCGCCCTCTGAGGCAGAGAATTCCACAGACTCACCACTCTCTGTGAGAAAAAGTGTTTCCTCGTCTCCGATCTAAATGGCTTACCCATTATTCTTAAACTGTGGCCCCTGGTTCTGGACTCCCCCAACACCGGGAACATCTGAAGAAGGGTTTTGGCCCGAAACGGTGCCTATTTCCTTCGCTCCATGGATGCTGCTGCACCCGCTGAGTTTCTCCAGCTTTTTTGTGTACCTTCGATTTTCCAGCATCTGCGGTTCCTTCTTAAACACCGGGAACATGTTTCCTGCCTCTAGCGTGTCCAAACCCTTAACAATCTCATATGTTCCAATGAGATCCCCTCTCATCCTTGTAAACTCCAGAGTGCACAAGCCCAGCTGCTCCATTCTCTCGCCTATTTCCTTCGCTCCATAGATGCTGCTGCACCCGCTGAGTTTCTCCAGCACTTTTGTCTACCTTCGATTTTCCAGCATCTGCAGTTCCTTCTTAAATGCTCCATTCTCTCAGCATATGACAGTCCCGCCATCCCGGGAATTAACCTTGTAAACCTACGCTGCACTCCCTCAATAGCAACAATGTCCTTCCTCAATAGCAAGAATACTCCCTCAATAGCAAGAATACTCCCTCAATAGCAAGAATACTCCCTCAATAGCAAGAATACTCCCTCAATAGCAAGAATACTCCCTCAATAGCAAGAATACTCCCTCAATAGCAAGAATACTCCCTCAATAGCAAGAATTTAGCAGGCGGCCAAAGCTTTTTTACTGTACCTCAGCACACGTGACAATAAACTGAACTGATCCGAGCGCGGGATGGGTGGAGATGAGCTGGGGGTGGGGGCTGGGGGGAGGGGGTGCGGGAGGGGGGACACAAAGCATCTGGCAGTGCACAGATTCCAGCGAGCACACCAGACTAACGTCAAACACTTCCCTAGCCTGGGGGCGACGAGGAGACCTGAAACGCAGGGCGCGTGGTAAGACACAAGAGGTCTCGACCAGGTCAAGTGAGACAGAGAGCAGAACACAGCAGGATGGCTGGGGGAGAAGTCGTCTGAAGAGCATTTATTAACCGCGCACTTGTTTAACAACAAGGTGGGGGGGGGGGGGGGGAGTGAAAGCAGGCAGGCGCTGGGGAATGAGTCACGCTTTAATGGCCGTGCCCTGAGGATATAGCAGTCTGTGGAGACGCAGTGAGTGCGTGGGTAACGGGAGCCGCTGGGAGACAGGTGTGACGGCCAGGGTCGTCTGTTTTGTGTCACCGATCCAGCGGCAGAGCCAGACAGACCAGTTCTGCATGAAGGAGCTGCAGGTTGCTGGTTTAGACCGAGAATAGACGCAAAAGACGTCAGATAGTTCTTGGTTCTTGGTTTCTTGGTCCTCCAAAATATTCCAAATGGAATTTAAAACTGTTAAAAGTTAAGGGCTTGGACACGCGAGAGGCAGGAAACATGTTCCCGATGTTGGGGGAGTCCAGAACCAGGGGACACACACAGTTTAAGAATAAGGAGTAAGCCATTTAGAACGGAGACGAGGAAATACTTTTTCACACAGAGAGTTGTGAGTCTGTGGAATTCTCTGCCTCAGTGGAGGGTGGTTCTCTGGATACTTTCAAGAGAGAGCTAGATAGGGCTCTTAAAGATAGCGGAGTCATGGGATATGGGGAGAAGGCAGGAACGGGGTACTGATTGGGGATGATCAGCCATGATCACATTGAATGGCGGTGCTGGCTCGAAGGGCCAAATGGCCTACTCCTGCACCTATTGTCTATTGTCTTAAAATGATGGAGTAACGGGTCAGGCAGCATCTCCGGAGAGAAGGAAGGGGTGACGTTTCAGGTCGAGACCCTTCTGCAGACATGTTAGGGATAAGGGAAACGAGAGATGTAGATGATGATGTGGAGAGATAAAGAACAATGAATGAAAGTTATAGGAGTAGAATTAGGCCATTCGGCCCATTCATGTCTACTCCCCCATTCACTCATGGCTGGATCTCTGCCTCCTTTCCCCCCATTCCTGCCTTCTCCCCATAATCCCTGACACCCGCTCCAATCAATAATTTGTCTATCTCTGCCTTAAATATATCCACTGACTTGGCCTCCACAGCCGTCTGTGGCAATGAGTTCCACAGATTCACCACCCTCTGACTAAAGAAGATCCCCCTCATCGTCTTTCTAAAAGAGCGCCCTTTAATTCTGAGGCTGTGCCCTCTGGTCCTAGACTCTCCCACCAGTGGAAACATCCTCTCCACATCCACTCTATCCAGGCCTTTCATTATTCTGTACGTTTCAATGAGGTCCCCCCTCAACCTTCTAAACTCAGTGTCGACAAACGCGCATCATTTGCTAACCCACTAATTCCTGGGATCATTCTTGTGAACCTCCTCTGGACCCTCTCCAGACCCAGCACATCCTTCCTCAGATATGGGGCCCAGATTTCTTCACACTGAGAGTCAGGGGAAAGGGAAACGAGAGATATAGACGGTGATGTAGAGAGATATAGAATAAATGAATGAAAGATATGCATAAAAGTGACGATGATGAAGGAAACTGGCCATTGCTACCTATGGGCGAGGTGAAAACCAGTTACTGACAATGAGACTCAACAAGACGACTTTGAACCTCGTACTATGAATTGGGCGGGTCAGTGGGAAGAAAGTTCTCTCCTATTCCGTCACCTTTTTTGTCAGGGAATTCTAGCCCTGCTGTGGTACCGAAGAAGGGTCTCTACTTCTATCGGGACGACAGATGGCGCAATGGGCTAAGTGTTTGGCTGGCAACCGGAAGGTAGCCGGTTCGAATCCCGCTTGGAGTGCATACTGTCGTTGTGTCCTTGGGCAAGACACTTCACCCACCTTTGCCTGTGTGTGAATGTGTGTGAATGTGTGTGAGTGATTGGTGGTGGTCGGAGGGGCCGTAGGCGCAGATTGGCAGCCACGCTTCCGTCAGTCTGCCCCAGGGCAGCTGTGGCTACAGAAGTAGCTTACCACCACCCAGTGTGACTGAGGAGTGAATGAACAATGCGATGTAAAGCGCCTTGAGTATTAGAAAGGCGCTATATAAATCCCATCCATTATTATTATTATTACCCGAAACATCACCCTTTCCTTCTGCAGAGATGGTGCGTGTCCCGCTGAGTTACTCCAACATTTTGTGTCTATCTCTGGTGTAAACCAGCACCTGCAGTTCCTTCCTACACATACTAGTTCTACGATACTCCACAGTCACATCCCTCACACTAGGAGCAGCCTCGAAGCGATGGCCCAAAGCTATTCCCAGCACCTCAGGACTCATGGCTATAAACTAAATTAAATGTAACTGGGGAGGTGCAGCGGTAGAGTTGCTGCCTCACAGCGCCAGAGGCCGGGGTTCCATCCTGGCCACGCGTGCTGTCTGGACATAGTTTGTACATTCTTACCGGGACCATGTGGGTTTTCTCCTGGTGCTCCGGTTTCCTCCCACACGCTGGTTTTCAGATTAATTGGCTTCAGTAAAATGGTAAATTATCCCTAATGTGCAGGATAGTGTTCATGTACCGGGATCGCTGGTCGGCGCGGACCCGGTGGGCCGAAGGGCCTGTTTCCGCACTGTCTCTCTAAAGTGAAAGTAACTAAACTGGCTTGTACACGCTGGAGTTTAGAAGGATGAGAGGGGATTTTATTGAAACATATAAGATTATTAAGGGTTTGGACACGCTAGAGGCAGGGAACATGTTCCCGATGTTGGGGGAGCCCAGAACCAGGGGCCACAGTTTAAGAATAAGGGGTAAGCCATTTAGAACGGAGACGAGGAAACACTTTTTCACCCAGAGAGTTGTGAGTCTGTGGAATTCTCTGCCTCAGAGGCCGGTTCTCTGGATGCTTTCAAGAGAGAGCTGGATAGGGCTCTTAAAGATAGCGGAGTCAGGGGATATGGGGAGAAGGCAGGAACGGGGTACTGATTGGGGATGATCAGCCATGATCACATTGAATGTGGCCTCACCAACGTCTTATAAATCTAAACATGAATCGAAACCAATGGGCCAAATGGCCTCCTCCTGCACCTATTTTCTATGTTTTCTATGTTTAAAAGAGTAGGGAGTTCTCTAAATTACCCTCAGAATTAAAGTAACTGAAAATAGTCATTCACCTTGCAATAGTTTGTGGGATAAGGGAAACGAGAGATGTAGCTGGCTCGAAGGGCCGAATGGCCTACTCCTGCACCTATTGTCTATTGTTATCTGCAGTCTCTATCTTATGAAGATTTCATTGAATGTTATAGACAATACCTGTTGCCTATTGCCTATTGAAACACGATGAACCGAACAGCCGCCTCGATGAAGGCTTCCATGAAACTGGAGCAAGCAGGACAGATGGACAGATGCGTGGAGTCTAGTCGACATGACGGTCATCTCTCCAGCTCCCATTAGCAAGGGCGGAATCGTCTTACAGTCAAACATTACTGAAAGGGCAGCGTTCCTTGTCTCAGCTTCTCGCCCTCAGCCATGGCAATTAAAGGCTTGTTATGTAAACATGGTTCAGCTCGACGCTCGATTCATGGGCAGCCCTGGGCAGATGCGGTGACGTCTCACAGATGCAGCTGAACGCATTTGAGTTGGTCAGAAAACCGGAGAAACAGCACTGGACAATATTTCTTCATCAGTACGGGTGTCTGGGGTTATGGGGAGAAGTCAGGAGAATGGGGTTAGGAGGGAGAGATAGATCAGCCATGATTGGATGGCGGAGGAGACTCGATGGGCTGAATGGCCTAATTCTGCTCCTATCTCATGAACATGAATATCCCACAAACTATTGCAAGGTGAATGGCTATTTTCAGTTATTTTAATGCTGAGGGTAATTTAGAGAACTCCCTACTCTTTTAAACATAGAATCCATAGAAAATAGGTGCAGGAGGAGGCCATTTGGCCCATTGGTTTCGATTCATGTTTAGATTTATAAGACGTTGGTGAGGCCACATTTAGAGTATTGTGTTCAGCTCTGGGCACCATGTTATAGGAAAGATGCTGGAAAGGGTTCAGAGAAGATTTACGAGGATGTTTCCCGAACTAGAGGGTGCGAGCTATCGGGAGAGGTTGAGCAGGTTAGGATTTTATTCCTTGGAGCGCAAGAGGGTGAGGAGTGATCTTATAGAGGTGTATAAAATCATGAGAGGACTAGATCGGGTAGACGCACAGTCTCTTGCCCAGAGTAGGGGAATCGAGGACCAGAGGACATAGGTTTAAGGTGAAGGGGGAAAGGTTTATTAGGAACCTTAGGGGTAACTTTTTTACACAAAAGATGATGGATGGATGGGACGAGCTGCCAGAGGAGGTAGTTGAGGCTGGGACTATTCCAACAGTTGAAAACATTTGGACAGGTACATGGATAGGACAGGTTTGGAGGGATATCGGCCAAACGCAGGCAGGTGGGACTCCTGTAGATGGGGCATGTTGGACGGTGTAGGCAAGTTGGGCCATGAATTCTCCAGGTGCTCTTTGAGTGCTTTATCTTCAATGCCTTGTCTGCTGCCTCCGTTTAAATAATGATTGCCTAATGGCCTCCACAGTAGTTCAAGGGCTGCACCAAGCTTATATTGGAGTCATTTTTCTCTCCTCATTGATTGTGTGATTTCTCTGCCGTTCCTCAATGATTAGGCAAATTCCATTATTGATGGAAGGAGACTGATGGAGGATGTATACGAACAAAACACTGCTGGCTGCTTAAACAAAGGTTGCAGTCTAACTATGTCCCCACTCACCTTATCTTCCCCAGCCCCCCAGTCCAGCCCAGTCTAACTGTTCAATTTACCACAAGTCTAATCCCATAAAAATCCTTCAAATAACATTTCACTATTTTACTGTTCATGTTAATTAAGGAATTACTAAAGGGTCTGTCCCACTTAGATGATTTTTTAGGCGACTGCCGGTGACTAGGATGTCACCACATGGTCGCCGGGGTACATAGATACATAGATACATAGAAAATAGGTGCAGGAGTAGGCCATTCGGCCCTTCGAGCCTGCACCGCCATTCAATATGATCATGGCTGATCATCCAACTCAGTATCCTGTACCTGCCTTCTCTCCATACCCCCTGATCCCTTTAGCCACAAGGGCCACATCTAACTCCCTCTTAAATATAGCCAATGAACTGGCCTCAACTACCCTCTGTGGCAGAGAGTTCCAGAGACTCACCACTCTCTGTGTGAAAAATGTTTTTCTCATCTCGGTCTTAAAGGATTTCCCCTCTATCCTTAAGCTGTGACCCCTTATCCTGGACTTCCCCAACATCGGGAACAATCTTCCTGCATCTAGCCTGTCCAACCCCTTAAGAATTTTGTGAGTTTCTATAAGATCCCCCCTCAATCTCCTAAATTCTAGCGAGTACAAGCCGAGTCTATCCAGTCTTTCTTCATATGAAAGTCCTGACATCCCAGGAATCAGTCTGGTGAACCTTCTCTGCACTCCCTCTATGGCAATAATGTCCTTCCTCAGATTTGGAGACCAAAACTGTACGCAATACTCCAGGTGTGGTCTCACCAAGACCCTGTACAACTGCAGTAGAACCTCCCTGCTCCTATACTCAAATCCTTTTGTTACGAATGCTAACATACCATTCGCTTTCTTCACTGCCTGCTGCACCTGCATGCCTACTTTCAATGACTGGTGTACCATGACACCCAGGTGTCGCCTGTATGATCGTGAGTCGTCTCCTCAGTCGCCCAAAGAGTCGTAGCGTTTTCCTGGTCGCCGCTGGATTTTGAAATGTTCAAAACTTTTCGGCGACAGTGGGCTTGACATAACTTGTCTTCTCCTGTCGTAGGTGCTGTCGTAGGTTGTCGCCATTGCTGACTTCGGTGAATTCCATTGTAGTAATCACCGGCAGTCACCTAAAAAATCACCTAAGTGGGACAGGCCCATAACAGTCAATCCCACTAAATAGAACCAGGTACTGATAGATAGACACAAAACGCTGGAGTAACTCAGCGGGACAGGCGGCATCTCTGGAGAGAAGGAATGGGTGACGTTTCTGGCCGAGACCCTTCTTCAGACTGATGTCGGGGGAGGGGGCGGGACAGAGATAGAATGTAGTCGGACACAGTAAGACTGGTGGGAGAACTGGGAAGGGGGAGGGGATGGAGAGAGAGGGAAAGCAAGGGCTACAGATGGCACGATGGGCTAAGTGTTCGGCTGGCAACCGGAAGGTAGCCGGTTCGAATCCCGCTTGGAGTGCATACTGTCGTTGTGTCCTTGGGCAAGACACTTCACCCACCTTTGCCTGTGTGTGAATGTGTGTGAGTGATTGGTGGTGGTCGGAGGGGCCGTAGGCGCAGATTGGCAGCCACGCTTCCGTCAGTCTGCCCCAGGGCAGCTGTGGCTACAGAAGTAGCTTACCACCACCGAGTGTGACTGAGGAGTGAATGAATAATGCGATGTAAAGCGCCTTGCGTATTAGAAAGGCGCTATATAAATCCCATCCATTATTATTATTATTACCTGAAGTTAGAGAAGTCAATGTTCATACCGCTGGGGTGTAAGCTGCCCAACATACCGCTGGATAGAGCGCTTAAAGATAGCGGAGTCACGGGATATGGGGAGAAGGCAGGAACAGGGTACTGATTGTGGACGATCAGCCATGATCACAGTGAATGGCGATGCTGGCTCTTGAAGGGCTGAATGGCCTACATCCTGCACCTATTGTCTATTGAATGCACTTGCATTGTTTTCTCTGGAACATTGGATGTTGAGGGGAGACCAGGTATGTTTATAATGTAATGAGAGGTGTAGAAAGGATAGACAGTCACAACCTTCAACCCAAGTGGAGATGCCAAAGACTAGAGGGCGCAGCTTTATGGTGAGAGGGGCCAAGTTTAAAGGAGATGTGCGGGGCAGGTTTTTTTTACACAGAGGGTGGTGGGTGCCTGGAACGCGCTGCCACGGTGGTGGTGGAGGCAGATACGATAGTGGTGTTTTAGAGGCTTTTGAATAGGCGCGTGGATTTGGAGGGATACGGATCACGTGCAGGCAGAGGAGAGTTAGTCTTGGCATCACGTTCAGCACGGATATTGTGGGCTGAAGGGCCTGTTCCTGTGCTGGACTGCTCCATGTCCTATGATTAATCCGCTCTAAATCTGCACTGGGTGGAACGGAGGCGCAGCGGTAGAGTTGCCACCTCACAGCGCCAGAGACCCAGGTTCGAGGCCGACCACAGGTGCTGACTGTACTGAGTTTGTACGTTCTCCCCGTGACCTGCGTGGGTTTTCTCCGAGATCTTCGGTCTCCTCCCACACTCCAAAGATTCGTTGGCTAATTGGCTCGGTATCATTGTAAATTGTCCCTCGTGTGTGTGTGTGTAGGATGGTGTTGGCGTGCGGCGAGCGCTGGTCGGCGCGGACTCGGTGGGCCGAAGGGCCAGTTTGCGCGCTTTGTCTCCAAGCTAAACTAAACTAATCCGAGATTGTCAGCGTGCCTTTTGTTAGGTGGTGACTCTGTGTGTCCAATTTGATTGAACAGAATGTATTGATGAGGGCAAGCGGTTAATGAGGCCTGCATGAAGCTACATTATGCCTTTGATGAGGTCCCATGTGGATGCCTGACCATAAAGGTTAGAGCCCACGGGATCCATGGCAAGGTGGCAAATTTGACCCAAAACTGGTTCCGTAGCAGAGGGTGATGGTGGACAGCTGTATTTAGTTTACAAACATAGAAAATAGGTGCAGGAGTAGGCCATTCGGCCCTTCAAGCCAGCACCACCATTTAATATGATCATGGCTGATCATCCACAATCAATACCCCATTTCTACTTTTTCCCCATATCCCTTGATTCCGTTACCCCAAAGGGCTAAATCTAACTCTCTCTTACATAGAAACATAGAAAATAGGTGCAGGAGTAGGCCATTCGGCCCTTCGAGCCTGCACCGCCATTCAATATGATCATGGCTGATCATCCAACTCAGTATCCCTTACCTGCCTTCTCTCCATACCCTCTGATCCCCTTAGCCACAAGGGCCACATCTAACTCCCTCTTAAATATAGCCAATGAACTGGCCTCGACTACCCTCTGTGGCAGGGAGTTCCAGAGATTCACCACTCTCTGTGTGAAAAAAGTTCTTCTCATCTCGGTTTTAAAGGATTTCCCCCTTATCCTTAAGCTGTGAATGAACTGGCCTCAACTACCTTCTGTGGCAGAGAATTCCACAGATTCACCACTCTCTGTGTAAAAAATGATTTTCTCATCTCGGTCCTAAAAGATTTCCCCCTTATCCTTAAACTGTGACCCCTAGTTCTGGACTTCCCCAACCTCTTGAAAACATCCAGTGAATTGGCTTCCACTGCCTTCTGTGGCAGAGAATTCCACAGATTCACAACTCTCTGGATGAAACATTTTTCCCCGGGACACTCCTGCCACACGCGCATGGCTCCCCTGGGACATTGGGCGTATGGAACGAGCTGCCAGTGGAGGTAGTTGAGGCGAGTGCTGTAACAACATTTAAAAGACAACTGATAGACACAAAATGCTGAAGTAACTCAGCAGGTCAGGCAGCATCTCTGGAGAAAAAGGATGGGTGACGTATGTTTTGGGTTGGGACCCCTCTTCAGACAGCACAGTTGGACAGGTACATGGATAGGACAGGTGTAGAGGAATATGGGCCATACACAGGCATGTGGGACTAGTGTAGATGGGGCATGTTGGTCGGCGTGCGCAAGTTGGGCCGTTGGGCCGATGACATTCAATGAAATCTTCATAACATGGCGGGATACAAAATAGACAATAGGTGTAGGACTAGGCCATTCGGCCCTTCAAGCCAGCACCGCCATTCACGGCTGATCATCCCCAATCAGTACCCCGTTCCTGCCTTCTCCCCATATCCCCTGACTCCGCTATTTTTAAGAGCCCTATCTAGCTCTCTCTTGAAAGTATCCAGAGAACCGGCCTCCACTGCCCTCTGAGGCAGAGAATTCCACAGACTCACAACTCTCTGTGATAAAAAGTGTTTCCTCATCCCCGTTCTAAATGGCTTACCCCTTATTCTAAAATAAAAGTGAAAGATCACCTTGATGCAGAATATAAATAACAGGAACTGAACCATCCTACCACAACCAGAGAGCAGTGATGAGCTACTATCTACCTCATTGGTGACCCCCGAACTATCTTTGATCGGACTTTACTGGCTTTATCTTGCACTAAACGTAATTCCCTTATCCTGTATCTGTACACTGTGGACGGCTCGATTTTAATCATGTATTGTCTTTCTGCTGACTGGTTAGCACGCAACAAAAGCTTTTCACTGTACCTCGGTACACGTGACAGTAAACTAAAATGTACTGAACAGGATGTTGATCCGAAATATTGCCTTTCGTCAATACCAGCCATACAGTACAATACTGGCAATACACAGGTTATAGGAGTAGAATTAGGCCATTCCACGCATTAAGACCACTCTGCCATTCAATCATGTCTGATCTCTGCCTCCTAACCCCATTTTCTTCCCTTCTCCCCATAACCCCTGACACCCGTTCTAATCAAGAATTTGTCTATCTTTACCTTAGAAATATCCACTGACTTTGCCTCCACAGCCCTCTGTGGCAATGAGTTCCACAGATTAACTACCCTCTGACTAAAGAAGTTCCTCCTCACCTCCTTTCTAAAAGGGCGCCCTTTAATTCTGAGGCTGTGCCCTCTGGTCCTAGACTCTCCCACCAGTGGAAACATCCTCTCCACATCCACTCTATCCAGGCCTTTCACTATTCTGTAAGTTTCAATGAGGTCCCCCCTCAACCTTCTAAACTCCAGCGAGTACAGGCCCAGTGCGGTCAAACGCTAACGTTATGCTAACCCACTCATTCCTGGAATCATTTTTGTAAAATACAAAGCGGGCAGAACTCCCAACACCCGGGATGTTCATGAAATCCCACTTTTTAAGAAAGGAGGGAGAGAGAGAAAACGGGGAATTATAGACCAGTTAGCATTACATCGGCAGTGGGGAAGATGCTTGAGTTGATTGTTAAAGATGTTATAGCAGCGCATTTCGAAAGCAGTGACAGGATCGGTCAAAGTTAGCATGGATTTATGAAGGTTGACTAATCTTCTTGACTAATCGTCATGCTTAACTAATCTTCTGGGATTTTTTGAGGATGTAACAAGTAGAATGGACAAGGGAGAGCCAGTGAATGTGGTGTATCTGGACTATCAAAAAGTCTTCAAACCACACAAGAGATTAGTGTGCAAAATTAGAGCACATGGCATTGGGGGTCAGGTATTGACATGGATAGCGAACTGGTTGGCAAACAGGAAGCAAAGAGTAGGGATTAACGGGTCCTTTTCAGAATGGCAGGCATGACTAGTGGGGTGCCGCAAGGCTCGGTGCTGGGACCCCAGTTGCTTACAATATATATTAACAATTTAGATGAGGGAATTCAATGTGACATCTCCAAGTTTGCGGATGACACAAAACTGGGTGGCTGTGTGAGTTGCCATGACAATGCTATTAGGCTGCAGGGTGACTTGGACAGGTTGGGTGAGTGGGCAGATGCATGGCAGATGCAGTTTAATGTGGATAAATGTGAGGTTATCCACTTTGGTGGCAAGAACAGGAAGGCAGATTATTATCTGAATGAATAAGGGGAGGTGCAACGAGACCTGGGTATGCTTGTACATCAGTCACTGAAAGTAAGCATGCTGGTACAGCAGGCAGTGAAGAAAGCTAATGGCATGTTGGCCTTCATTGTGAGAGGATTTGAGTTTCAGAGTAAGGTTGTCCTACTGCAGTTGTACAGGTCCCTGGTGAGACCACACCTGGAGTATTGTGTGCAATTTTGGTCACCTAATTTGAGGGAGGACATTCTTGCTATTGAGGGAGTACAGCATAGGTTCACCAGGTTAATTCCCAGGATGGCGGGACCGACACATGATGAGAGAATGGGTCGACTGGGCTTATATTCACTGGAATTTAGAAAGATGAGAGGGGATCTTATAGAAACATGTTAAATTCTTAAAGGATTGGACAGGATTTTGGGAACCTGTAAAAAGGTAGCACTGTATTGTGCTTACTTCTAATAAATAAAATAAAAAAAATAATAATATAAATAAAAAGGATTGGACAGACTAGATGCAGGAAAAATGTTCCCGATGTTGGGGGTCCAGAACCAAGGGTCACAGTTTAAGAATTAAGGGGTCGGCCATTTAGGACTGAAACTTTTACACCCAGAGAGTTGTGAATCTGTGGAATTCTCCGCCACAGAAGGCAGTGGAGGCCGATTCACTGGATGTATTCAAGAGAGAGTTAGATTTAGCTCTTCGGGCTAATGGAATCAAGGGATATATGGGGATAAAACTGGAACGGGGTACTGATTTTAGAAGTTAGACAAAAGTGCTGGAGAAACTCAGCGGGTGAGGCAGCATCTATGGAGCGAAGGAAATAGGCGACGTTTCGGGCCGAAACCCTTTTAAATGATCACATTGAATGACTGGAAGGGCCGAATGACCAACTCCTGCACCTATATGAACACTGCCAGAGTTGGTGATCCAGTATATATATATCTCTCATAAAGCTCCACAATTGATAGCGAGCAAGCAAAACAATTGCAATGCCACCCTTAGGAGTGTCTCCACACAGCAGCGATCAATATTGCAAAGAGCAGAGTGTAAATCTGTCACTGCAGCGGAGAGGAGCAGGATCACAACACACACCTCCCTCAGTCTGGAGAAGCGTCCCCACCCCAAACCTCACCTCTACTGTTTCATGTTTTTTTTTTGGTTAAAAATCTACTGGTCTTCCAAATGAGGAAACTGCATGAAAACTGGTCCTTTAGCGCTACTTCTGAACCTTCTGAATTTTGTAGTCGTTTTGCATATCGCCAACTTGGACAATTTTACATTTTTTGTTTAGAGATACAGCGCGGAAACAGGCCCTTCGGCCCACCGAGTCCGCGCCGACCAGCGATCCCCGCACACTAACACTGTCCTACACACACACTAGGGGGCAATTCACATTTACACCAAGCCAATTAACCTACAAACCTGCACGTCTTTGGAGTGCGGGAGGAATCCGAAGTTCTCTGAGAAAAACCCCACGCAGATCACGGGTGGGAACGTGCAAACTCCACACAGACAGCACCCGTAGTCGGGATTGAACCCGGGGCACTGGCGCTGCATTTTGCTGTAAGGCAGCAACTCTACCGCTGCGCCACCGTGACTGCCCATACTTATGCATGCCAACTGACCCGCTTTAATCCACCTATTCCTAGCTGAATGTACTTCTCAGCTTTGTAGCGCACCAGTTCCATAGACAATGTCTAATGGGGGGTAGAGGTGAATCGGACAGTACCCAAGCTTAGGGCCGTACAGAAAGGAGATGTCTTTCGTCAGGATGTGGTGAATCTGTGAAATTCATTACCACAGATGGCTGTGGAGGCCAGATCACAGCGTGGAAACAGGCCCTCCGGCCCCACTTGCCGCAGCTACACTAGTCCCACCTGCCTGCGCTTGGTCCATATCCCTCCAAACCTGTCCTATCCATGTACCTGTCTAACTGTTTCTTAAACGTTGGGATAGTCCCAGCCTCAACTACCTCCTCAGGCAGCTCGTTCCATACACCCACCACCGTTCTTTTGCATGGGTACAGGGAGAAGAAGGCTGACCTCCTGAGGGTGTTGTAGAGTTGATCAACTACAGCTTGGCTTGAAAATAAAGCGTTGGAGTAACTCAGTGTTTAAGAAAGAACTGCAGATGCTGGAAAAATCGAAGGTAGACAAAAATGCTGGAGAAACTCAGCGGGTGAGGCAGCATCTATGGAATGAAGGAATAGGTGACGTTGCGGGTCGAGACCCCTCTTCAACGAGGGTCATTGAGTAACTCAGTAGTACTTTGGGTTTTATTAGGTTAACCAGCATCTGCAGTTCCTTGTGTTGACGTAGAAACATGGACAATAGATGCAGGAGTAGGCCATTCGGCCCTTCGAGCCCGCACCGCCATTCAATATGATCATGGCTGATCATCCCCAATCAGTACCCTGTTCCTACTTTCTCCCCATATCCCTTAATTCCGTTAGCCCTAAGAGCTAAATCTAACTCTCTCTTGAAAACATCTAGTGAATTGGCCTCCACTGTCTTCTGCGAGCAGAGAATTCCACAGATTCACAACTCTCTGGGTGAAAAGGTTATTCCTCATCTCAGTCCTAAATGGCCGACCCCTTATTCTTAAACTGTGGCCCCTGGTTCTGGGCTCCCCCAACATGGGGACCATTTTTCCTGCATCTAGCCTGTCCAATCCCTTCATAATTTGATATGTTTCTCTCAGATTCTTGTTGGGTTGTGGTTTCTGTGGCAGCGATGGTTGGCTCCATCACATTGAATGTTGACTTGTCTCTCGTCCAGGTGCGAACCCCTCACAACAGAACGACATGGGACACACGCCCATCGATTACGCCAAGGACGGCGAAGTCAAGGATCTCCTGAAGGGGGCGGAAGTGAAGGCAAGTGTTCAAGTCTTCAAGTTCAACCTTTCTGTCCTGGGCCTCCTCCATGGCCAGAGTGAGTCCCACCGCAAATTGGAGGAGCAGCACCTCATATTCCGCTTGGGCAGTTTACACCCCAGCGGTATGAACATTGACTTCTCCAATTCCAGGTAGTCCCTGCTTTCTCCCTCCTTCCCCTCCCCTTCCCAGCTCTCCCACAGCCCACTGTCTCCGCCTCTTCCTTTCTTCTTCCCGCCCCCCCCCCCCCCACATCAGTCAGAAGAAGGGTCTCGACCAGAAACGTCATCTTTTCCTTCGTTCCATAGATGCTGCCTCACCCGCTGAGTTTCTTCAGCATTTTTGTCTACATAGGAATCTGAGGGGTAACTTTTTCACACAGAGGGTGGTGGGTGCATGGAACAAGCTGCCAAGGAGGTAGTTGAGGCTGGGACTATCCCAACGTTTAAGAAACAGTTAGACAGGTACATGGACAGCATTTTGTGTTTATCTTCGATTTAAACCAGCATCTGCAGTTCCCTCCTACACAGGTTAGTAGATTAATTGGCTTCAGTAAAAGTGGTAAATTATCCCTAATGTGCAGGGTAGTGCGAGTGTACGGGGATCGCTGGTTGGTGTGGGCTGAAGGGCCTGTCTCCATGCTGTATCTCTGAACTAAACTAAATACAAGTGTCCAGAATTACCCTCTGCCTCCTGTTACTGGTCCCGTTTTGGTTAAAACTAAACTAAATATTCTCATACCCTCAGAGACACACACATACAAAGTCCCAGACTCAATAGATGAATGCAAAGGTGTGTGTGTGTGTAGCGTGTATGATTGTGTAGTGTCTGTGATGTGTGTGTCCATGTGTGTGTAGCGTGTGTATATGATGGTGTAGTGTCTGTGGTGTGTGTGTAGCGTGTATGATGGTGTGTCTGTGATGTGTGTGTCCATGTGTGTATGTGTGTATGATGGTGTAGTGTCTGTGGTGTGTGTGTCCATGTGTGTGTAGCATGTGTGTAGCGTGTATGATTGTGTAGTGTCTGTGGTGTGTGAGTCTATGTGTGTGTGTGTGTCCATGTGTGTATGTGTGTGTATGATGGTGTGGTGTCTGTGATGTGTGTGTTCATGTGTGTATGTGTGTGTATGATGGTGTAGTGTCTGTGGTGTGTGTGTCCATGTGTGTGTAGCGTGTATGATTGTGTAGTGTCTGTGGTGTGTGAGTCTATGTGTGTGTGTGTCCATGTGTGTATGTGTGTGTATGATGGTGTGGTGTCTGTGATGTGTGTGTCCATGTGTGTATGTGTGTGTATGATGGTGTGGTGTCTGTGATGTGTGTGTCCGTGTGTGTATGTGTGTGTATGATGGTGTAGTGTCTGTGATGTGTGTGTCCATGTGTGTATGTGTGTGTATGATGGTGTAGTGTCTGTGATGTGTGTGTCCATGTGTGTATGTGTGTGTATGATGGTGTAGTGTCTGTGATGTGTGTGTCCGTGTGTGTATGTGTGTGTATGATGGTGTAGTGTCTGTGATGTGTGTGTCCATGTGTGTATGTGTGTATGATGGTGTAGTGTCTGTGGTGTGTGTGTCCATGTGTGTGTAGCGTGTATGATGGTGTAGTGTCTGTGGTGTGTGTGTCCATGTGTGTGTGTGTGTGTGTATGATGGTGTAGTGTCTGTGGTGTGTGTGTCCGTGTGTGTGTGTGTGTGTGTATGATGGTGTAGTGTCTGTGGTGTGTGTGTCCGTGTGTGTGTGTGTGTGTATGATGGTGTAGTGTCTGTGGTGTGTGTGTCCGTGTGTGTGTGTGTGTGTATGATGGTGTAGTGTCTGTGGTGTGTGTGTCCGTGTGTGTGTGTGTGTGTGTATGATGGTGTAGTGTCTGTGATGTGTGTGTCCATGTGTGTATGTGTGTGTATGATGGTGTAGTGTCTGTGGTGTGTGTGTCCATGTGTGTATGTGTGTGTATGATGGTGTAGTGTCTGTGGTGTGTGTGTCCGTGTGTGTGTAGCGTGTGTGTATCTCGTGTGTGTGTCATTCTCTGCCTCTCACACACGCATGCGGGAAATGTCATCGCTCCACGGCAGTTTTCTTATTTTGTTTCAGAAAGTGACTGATGATAAATTGTCTGAAATGAAATTTCCTACATAAAAAAAAAATGAATGCGTAGAAAACAAATACTCAATAAACTGATGGAATCCATCATTTGTCAGCTTGAGATGGGGCAATAACTGTGTGGCAGCTCCCTTGTGAAGGCAGCGCTCTCTACTGCCTGGGCTGTAAGCCAGGACACATCCACATCCCTCTGGCCAAAGATGCATCATTTAAACAACAGACCCGCAGGTGTGTGTGTGTGGCTGTGTGGGGTCACTGCTTGTGTGTGTGTGTGTCTGTGTGGGGTCTGTGTTTGTGTGGGAGAGTGTGTGTGTGTCTGTGTGCGGGGTGTGTGTGTCTGCGTGTGTGTCTGTGTGCGGGATCTGTGTGTATGTGTGGTGTCTGTATCTGTGTGTGTGTGTTGGTGTCTGTGTTGTCGGTGTCTGTGAGTGTCTGCTGTGTGTGTGGGGTCTGTGTATGCGTGTGTGTGCGTGTGTGCATGTGTGTGTGTGTGTGCGTATGTGTGTGCGTGTGTTTCTGTGTCTGTGTGAGGTCTGTGTATGTGTGTGTGTGTGTGTGTGTGTGTGTGTGTGTGTGTGTGTGTGTGTGTGTGAGTATGTGTGTGTGTATCTGTGTGTGGGAATGTGTGAGTGTCTGTGTGTTTGTCTGACTGTGAGTGTCTGTGTGTATGTGTGTCTGTGTGAAAATGTTTGTATGTGTGTCTGTGTGCAGGGTGTGTGTGTATGTGCGTCTGTGTGTACGGGGTCGGTGTGTTGTGTGTGTATGTGTATCTGTGTGTGTCTGTGTATGTATGTGTATGTATGTGGTTGGTACCTGTGTTGTCTGTCTGTGACTGTCTGTGTGAGTGTCTGCTGTGTGTACGGGGTCAGCGTGTGTGCGTGCGTGTGTGTGTGAGTGCGTGTGTGTGCGTGGTTGTTGGTGTGCGTGCGTGTGTGTGTGAGTGCGTGTGTGTGCGTGTTTGTTGGTGTGTGTGCGTGTGTGTGTGTGTGTGTGCGTGTGTGTTTGTTGGTGTGTGTGCGTGTGTGTGTGTGCGTGTGTGTCTGTGTCTGTGTGTGTACCTGTGTGTGAGCAGAGGGAAGGGAGTGTTTCGATCACGTGAGTATTCACATCTTTGACAGTGCACAGACAGAAACCAACGCGCCACTTCAGACAACAAATGGATTAAATGCTCAAATATTAAACAGTTGGCTGAGCTGTTTGTGATTTATAGTCTAAACTTTAAAAAAAAAAAATATTGCAAAGCTATAGATATTTTCAATAATTTAATCAGGGAATAAGAAATAAAATGTTTTAATTTCCTCGTAAAAACGTCTAAACTAAATGCCAATTCCCCTTGCACGCAATGAAAGCTTTTCACTGTACCTCGGTACGCATGACAATAAACTAAACTGAACACTTCTTTTCTGATATTTTAGACAACAGACAATAGACAATAGGTGCAGGAGTAGTTCCATTCGGCCCTTTGAGCCAGCATCGCCATTCAATGTGATCATGGCTGATCATCCCCAATCAGTACCCCGTTCCTGCCTTCTCCCCATATCCCCTGACTCCGTTATCTTTAAGAGCCCTATCAAGCTCTCTCTTGAAAGTATCCAGAGAACCGGCCACCACCGCCCTCTGAGGCAGAGAATTCCACAGGCTCACAACTCTCTGGGTGAAAAAGTGTTTCCTCATCTCCGTTCTGAATGGCTTACCCCTTATTCTTAAACTGTGATCCCTGGTGCCAGACTCCCCCAACATCAGGAACATGTTTCCTGCCTCTAGCGTGTCCAAACCCTTAATAATCTTATATGTTTCAATAAGAAAGCCTCTCATCCTTCTAAACTCCAGAGTATACAAGCCCAGCCGCTCCATTCTCTCAGCATATGGCAGTCCCACCATCCTGGGAATTCACCTGGTGAACCTGCGCTGCACTCCCTCAATAGTAAGAATGTCCTTCCTCAAGTTTGGAGACGAAAACTACACACAATACTCCAGGGGTGGTCTCACTAGGGCCCTGTACAACTGCAGAAGGACGTCTTTGCTCCTATACTCAACTCCTCTTGTTATAAAGGGCAACATGCCATTCGCTTTCTTCACTGCCTGCTGTACCTGCATGCTTACTTTCATAGACTGATGTACAAGGACACCCAGATCCCGTTGTACTTCCCCTTTTCCCAACTTGACACCATTCAGATAATAATCTGCCTTCCTGTTTTTGCCACCAAAGTGGATAACCTCACATTTATCCTCTCGCTCAAAGGTACAGGCTCTGGACAGGGGGGTATTGATTGATTGATAGAAAGATAAAGCACGAAACAGGCCCTTCGGCCCTCCTGGTCACCTTCACACTAATAAAAGATACAGTGCTGAAGTACCTCAGCGGTTCAGGCAGCATCTATGGGGAACATGATTAGGATCCACATCTCTGAGGATCTGACATGGACATCCCACGCCTCAGCACTGGTGAGTAAGGCAAGGCAGCGCCTTTACCACCTCAGGCAATTGAGGAAATTCAGAGTGACTCCGAGGATCCTCGAGTGCTTCTACTCAGCGGCTGTGGAAAGCATCTTGTCCGGAAATATTACCATCTGGTTTGGGAATTGCTCTGCCCAGGACAAGAAGGCTCTGCAGAGAGTAGTGCGTTCGGCCGAACGCACTATGGGAACTACACTCGCCCCCCTGCAGGAACTATACAACAGGAGGTGCAACACCAGAGCCAATAAAATCATGGGGGACCCTTTCCACCCCTGCAACGGACTGTTCCAGCTGCTACGGTCAGGCAAACGCCTCCGTTGCCATGCTGTGAGAACGGAAAGGTTGAGAAGGAGTTTCTTCCCAGAGGCCATTCGGACTGTAAACTCCCATCTCACCAGGGACTAACTTTACTGAACGTTTTTCCTTCCAATATTTAATATGTAAAAGAATATGTGTGTGTTTATGATTGTGTTTGTAGTTTGTTTGGTTGTTTGTTTGTTTGTCTTTTTGCACAAAGTCCGCGAGCATTGCCACTTTTCATTTCACTGCACATCTCGTATGTGTATGTGACGAATAAACTTGACTTGACTAGGTGACGTTTCGGGTGGGGACTGACTGGAGTAGGGGGGAGATAGCTGGAGGCTGGGCAAAGCCTGGCAAGTGATAGGTGGATACAGGTGAGGAGAGATTCATTGGCAGATGGGTAGACAAAGGCCAGAGATGGAAAGGCAGTGAGATAGTTTTAGTTTTAGGAGATACAGCGTGGAAACAGGCCCTTCGGCCCATCGAGTCCGCGGCGCCCCGGAGTCATCCGTACACTAACACTATCCTACACCCACTAGGGACAATTTACCGAATCCGATTAACCGACAAACCTGCACGTCTTTGGAATGTGGGAGGAAACACGCGCACCCTGAGGAAACTAACGGGAGAACGTGCAAACTCGACATAGACAGCACCCGTAGTCAGGATTGAACCCGGGTCTCTGGCGCTGTGAGGCAGCAACTCTACCGCTGCACCACTGTGCCGCCATTCATTAAAAGTTTTATGTGAGCAAGCGGCACGGTGGCGCAGCGGTAGAGTTGCTGCCTCACAGCGCCAGAGACCCGGGTTCGATCCCGACTAGAGGTGCTGTCTGTACGGAGTTTGCACGTTCTCCCCGTGACCTGCGTGGGTTTTCTCCGAGATCTTCGGTTTTCCTCCAACGCTCCAAAGACGTGTAGGTTTGTAGGATAATCAGCTGTGGAAAAATTGTAAATTGTCCCAAGTGTGTGTCGGATTGTGTTGGTGTGCCGGGATCGCTGGTCGGCACGGATTCAGTGGGCCGAAAGGCCTGTTTCCACGCTGTATCTCCTAAACTAAACTGAACTGAACAAAACAAAAGGTAGACAAAAATGCTGGAGAAACTCAGCGGGTGAGGCAGCATCTATGGAGTGAAGGAGTAGGTGACGTTTCGGGTCGAGACCCTTCTTCAGACTGATGTGGTGGTGGGGGGGGGGGGCAGGAAGAAGAAAGGAAGAGGCAGAGACAGTGGGCTGTGGGAGAGCTGGGAAGGGGAGGGGAAGGAGGGAGAAAGCAGGGACTACCTGAAATTGGAGAAGTCAATGTTCATACCGCTGGGGTGTAAACTATCCAAGCGGAATATGAGGTGCTGCTCCTCCAATTTGCGGTGGGCCTCACTCTGGCCTTGGAGGAGGCCCAGGACAGATAGGTCGGATTGGGAATGGGAGGGGGAGTTGAAGTGCTGAGCCACCGGCAGATCAGGTTGGTTAATGCGGACCGAGCGGAGGTGTTGGGCGAAGCGATCGCCAAGCCTGCGCTTGGTTTCACCGATGTAGAGCAGCTGACACCTAGAGCAGCGGATGCAATAGATGAGGTTGGAGGAGGTGCAGGTGAACCCCTGCCTCACCCGGAAAGACTGCTTGGGTCCTTGGATGGAGTGGAGGGATGGTGACACTTTGCCTGAAGTTGTTGTGTTTCTTTCGCGTACAGTACCAGGAGCTGCAGCGGAGGCGAGAGGCAGAGGAACGCAGGCGGTTCCCACTGGAGCAGAGACTGAAGGAACACATCATCGGGCAGGAGACGGCCATCGCCACTGTTGCGGCAGGCATGTACACACAGGGCATTGCGTACCGTTCCGCTCACCCCATTACCGCCCCATAACAAGAGGAGTTGAGTATAGGAGCAAAGAGGTCCTTCTGCAGTTGTACAGGGCCCTAGTGAGACCACACCTGGAGTATTGTGTGCAGTTTTGGTCCCCTAATTTGAGGAAGGACATTCTTGCTATTGAGGGAGTGCAGCTTAGGTTCACAAGGTTAATTCCCAGGATGGCGGGACTGTCATATGCTGAAAAAATGGAGCGGCTGGGCTTGTATACTCTGGAGTTTAGAAGGATGAGAGGGTGTCTCATTGAAACATATAAGATTGTTAAGGGTTTGGACACGCTAGAGGCAGGAAACATATTCCCAATGTTGGGGGAGTCCAGAACCAGGGGCCACAGTTTAAGAATAAGGGGTAAGCCATTTAGAACAGAGACGAGGAAACACGTGTTCTCACAGATAGTTGTGAGTCTGTGGAATTCTCTGCCTCAGAGGGCGGTGGAGGCCGATTCTCTGGATGCTTTCAAGAGAGAGCTAGATAGGGCTCTGAAAGATAGCAGAGTCAGGGGATATGGGGAGAAGGCAGGAACGGGGTACTGATTGTGGATGATCAACCATGATCACATTGAATGGCGGTGCTGGCTTGAATGGCTTCATGGCCTACTCTTTAAGAGCCCTATCTAGCTCTCTCTTGAAAGCATCCAGAGAATCTGCCTCCACCTGCCTCTGAGGCAGAGAATTCCACACTCACAACTCTCTGTGTGAAAAAGTGTTTCCTCGTCTCCGTTCCAAATGGCTTACTCCTTATTCTTAAACTGTGGCCCCTGGTCCTGGACTCCCCCAACATGGGGAACATGTTTCCTGCCTCTAGCGTGTCCAAACCCTTAATAATCTTAAATGTTTCAATATGATGCCCTCTCATCCTTCTAAATTCCAGAGTATACAAGCCCAGCCGCTCCAATCTCTCAGCATATGACAGTCCCGCCATCCCGGAAATTAACCTTGTGATCCTACGCTGGGCTCCCTCAATAGCAAGAATGTCCTTCCTCAAATTAGGGGACCAAAACTGCACACAATACTCCAGGTGTGGTCTCACCAGGGCCCTGTACAATAATCTGGCATCATGTTGGCCACGGAGAAGAGGGCAGACTCCGGGTGCTCCTGTTTCCTCCCACACTCCAAAGTTCAGTTACAGTTTAGTTTACTGTCACGTGTACTGAGGTACAGTGCAAAGCTTTTGTTGCGCGCTAACCAGTCAGCGGAAAGACAACACATGATTACAATCCTGAGACACATCGGTGAGACCAAGCGTAGGTTGGGCGACCGTTTCGCCGAACACCTCCGCTCAGTCTGCAATAACCTACCTGACCTCCCGGTGGCTCAGCACTTCAACTCCCCCTCCCATTCCCAATCCGACCTCTCTGTCCTGGGTCTCCTCCATTGCCAGAGTGAGCAACAGCGGAAATTGGAGGAACAGCACCTCATATTCCGTCTGGGGTCCTTGCGCCCTTATGGCATCAACATTGAATTCCCCCAATTTGGCTAGCCCGTGCTGTCTCCTCCCCTTCCTTCACCCTCTAGCTGTCTCCTCCCATCCGCCCGCCCGCGGGCTCCTCCTCCTCCCTTTTTCCTTCTTTCTTTCCCCACCCCCCATCAGTCTGAAGAAGGGTTTCGGCCCGAAACGTCCCCTATTTCCTTCGCTCCATAGATGCTGCTGCACCCGCTGAGTTCCTCCAGCAATTTTGTGTACCCACATGATTACAATCGATCGGGGTGAAGGAAAGAGCGTTGACGTCGCGGCCCTGTTTCCACCATCTTCCCACCACCACACGCAAGAAGCGACAAGACAGACACCATCGTATTCAGATGCCGAGAAGTGCGTTCAGCTCTGGCTGAACAACGTCTAATCTTATCTATGGACTCGATACAACAAAGAATTAGAATCAATCCATTTAGTGTACAGATACACGATAAGGGAATAATTGTTTAAGGAGGAACTGCAGAAGCTGGGAAAATCGAAGGTCGACAAAAATGCTGGAGAAACTCAGCGGGTGAGGCAGCATCTGTGGAACGAAGGAAAAGGTGACGTTTCGGGCCGAGACCCTTCTTTACAGGAATAACATTAGTGCAAGGTAAAGCCAGCAAAGTCCGATCAAGGATAGTCCGAGGGTCACCAATGAGGTAGATAGTAGTTCAGGACCGCTCTCTGGTTGTGGTAGGATGGTTCAGTTGCCTGATAACAGCCGGGAAGTACAGGTTTGTAGGTTAATTGTCTGCTGTAAATAGTCCCTCGCGCGTAGGTAGACAAAAGTGCTGGAGAAACTTAGCAGGTGCAGCAGCATCTATGGAGCGAAGGAAATAGGCAACGTTTCGGCCCGAAACCCTTCTTCAGACACCTCCCTCCGAAGACACCTCTCTGACACCTCCCTCTGAAGACAATTTTACAACTTCCTCTCTCACACCTCCCTCCCTAGTATAGTTTGTTGGTCGAAGCGGACTAGGTGGGCTGAAGGGCCACTTTCCTCGTTGTATCTCTAAACTAAACGAAGACTAAACTAAAGAGATAGAGAGAAATAATGGTGGGGACGTTCCCTTGTGGGCGAGGCGTGGTTTGATCGTTAGCTGTGCGGGATCTGTGTTCTCAATGACCCAGGGCCCAATGACATTAGCTGCTCGCTATCTTGATTCTTATGAAAATGGAGCTGGATGCTCGCGGGTAATTCAATCAGGTGGCCGATCAATGTAATGGGAACAGAAAGGCATTTTCTTATTTTGTAAAGGAAAAAGCTTTTGGTCGTGCACAGCCAGAGGAACAATCCCGTAATAAGATTTATAAAGTGCCGTTCTGTTAAAGACTGCTTTTCAGCTTGAGAGAGAGGTGAATATCATCTTGCATGGAGATGCAGGAGTAGTGAGCTGGTCCTACACAGAGTGTAGGTATTGGAGGTTTATTGTTGTCATGTGTACAGTGAAATGCAGAAACAACGAACTGCAGATGCTGGTTTATTTAAAAAAAGACACAAAGTACTGGAGTAACTCAGCGGGCCAGGGCAGCATCTCCGGAGAATATGGATAGGTGACGTTTCAGGTTTAGTTTAGATATACAGCACGGAAACAGGCCCTTCGGCCCACTGGGTCCGAGTCGACCAGCGATCCCCGCACATTAACACAATCCTACGCCACACTAGGGACAATTTTTACATTTACCAAGCCACTTAACCTACAAACCTGCACGTCTTTGGAGGGTGGTAGGAAACCCACGCAGGTCACGGGGAGAACGTGCAAACTCCGTACAGACAGCACCCGTGGTCGGGATCGAACCCGGGTCTCCGGAGCTGCATTCGCTGTAAGGCAGCAACTCTATCGCTTTGGCCACCGTGAAGATGGGTCCTGACCCGAAATTATCAACTGCCTGCATTTGGTCCATATCCCCCAAGCCTGTCCTGTACGTGTACCTGTCCAACTGTTGTCTTAAACGTTGGGATAGTCCCAGCCTCAACCACCTCCTCTGGCAGCTCGTTCCCTAAACTGCAGATGCTGGTTTATACCGAAGATAGGCACAAAATGTTGGAGTAACTCAGTGGGACAGGCAGCATCTCTGGATGGAAGGAATAAATGCATATCTTTCATTTATTGTTCTTTATCTCTCCACATCGCTCATTTCCCTTTCCCGTAACTTTCAGTCTGAAGAAGGGTCTCGACCCGAAACGTCACCCATTCCTTCGCTCCATCGATGCTGCCTCACCCGCTGAGTTTCTCCAGCGTTTTTGTCTTCCTGGTTGACTTGAAGGTCACTTGCCTTCACTTCCGCCCCCTTCAGGAGGTCCTTGACTTCGCCGCCCTTGGCGTAATCGATGGGCACGTGACCCATGTGATACAGCACAGAAACAGGCCCTTCAGCCCATCAAGTCTGCGCCAACCAGCGATCCCCGTACACAAGCATTACCCTGCACATTAGGGATAATTTACCACTTTTACCGAAGCCAATTACTAACCTGTGTAGGAAGGAACTGCAGATGCTGGTTTAAATCAGGAATAGGTGATGTTTTGGTTTAAGACCCTTCTTCAGACTTCCCGTCTGAGGAATCGTCTCGACTCGAAAAGTCCTTTTTCAGAGATGCTGCCTGTCTCGCTGAGTTACTCCAGCATTTTGTGTCCATCTTCATTGTAAACCAGCATCTGCAGTTCCTTCCAAAACTAAAAGCCATCCTCATTTGGAAATATAGCACCATTCCCCTGCTGCCGGGACTTTCCCTTCCCATCATCATTGACTCCATCTACACCTCACGCTGCCTCGGCAAGGCCAGCAGCATCATCAAGGACCAGTTTCACCCCCCCGGTCACTCCCTCTTCTCCCCTCTCCCATCGGGCAAGAGGTGCAGAAGTGTAAAAACGCACACCTCCAGATTCAGGGACAGTTTCTTCCCAGCTGTTATCAGGCAACTGAACCATCCTACCACAACCAGAGAGCGGTCCTGAACTACTATCTACCTCATTGGTGACCCTCGGACTATCTTTGATCGGACTTTACTGGCTTTACCTTGCTCTAAACGTTATTCCCTCATCATGTATCTGTACACTGTGAACGGCTCAATTGTAATCGTATTGTCTTTCTGATGACTGGTTAGCGCACAACAAAAGCTTTTCACTGTACCTCGGTACACGTGACAACAAACCAAACTGCAGGAACACATTCACCAGATAGACTGCAGCAATATAGAGTCATAGAGTGATACAGCATGTAAACAGGCCCTTCTGCCCAACTTGCCCACACCGGCCAACATGTCCCAGCTATACTAGTCCCACCTGCCCGCGTGTGGTCCATAACCCTCCAAACCTGTCCTATCCATGTACCTGTCTAACTGTTTATTAAACGTTGGGATAGTCCCAGCCTCAACTACCTCATCTGGCAGCTTGTTCCATAAACTGCAGATGCTGGTTTACATCGAAGATAGACACAAAATGCTGGAGTAACTCAGTGTATGGAACGAAGGAAAAGGTGACGTTTCGGGTCGAGACCCTTCTGACTGATGTGGGGGGGGGGGGGGCGGGAAGAAGAAAGAAAGAGGCGGAGACAGTGGGCTGTGGGAGAGCTGGGAAGGGGAGGGGAAGGAGGGAGAAAGCAGGGACTACCTGAAATTGGAGAAGTCAATGTTCATACCGCTGGGGTGTAAACTGCCCAAGCGGAATATGAGGTGCTGCTCCTCCAATTTGCGGTGGGACTCACTCTGGCCACGGAGGAGGCCCAGGACAGAAAGGTTGAACTTGAAGACTTGAAGGTCACTTGCCTTCACTTCCGCCCCCTTCAGGAGATCCTTGACTTCGCCGTCCTTGGCGTAATCGATGGGCGTGTGTCCCATGTCGTTCTGTTGTGAGGGGTTCGCACCTGGACGAGACACAAGTCAACATTCAATGTGATGGAGCCAACCATCGCTGCCACAGAAACCACAACCCAACAAGAATCTGAGAGAAACATATCAAATTATGAAGGGATTGGACAGGCTAGATGCAGGAAAAATGGTCCCCATGTTGGGGGAGCCCAGAACCAGGGGCCAAAGTTGAGGAATAAAGGGTAGGCCATTTAGGACTGACAATAGACAATAGGTGCAGGAGTATGCCATTCGGCCCTTCGAGCCAGCACCGCCATTCAATGTGATCATGGCTGATCATCCCCAATCAGTACCCCGTTCCTGCCTTCTCCCCATATCCCCTGACTCCGCTATCTTTAAGAGCCCTATCTAGCTCTCTCTTGAAAGCATCCACCGCCCTCTGAGGCAGAGAATGCCACAGACTCACCACTCTCTGTGAGATGAGTTACTCCAGCATTTTGTGTCTATCTTCCGTGTAAACCAGCATCTGCAGTTTATGGAACAAGCTGTGAGATGAGGTAGTTGAGGCTGGGACTATCCCAATGTTTAAGAGACAGTTGGACAGGTATGTGTATAGGACAGGTTTGGAGGGATATGGACGGAGACGAGAAAACACTTTTTCTCACAGAGAGTGGTGAGTCTGTGGAATTCTCTGCCTCAGAGGGCGGTGGAGGCCGGTTCTCTGGATGCTTTCAAGAGGGAGCTAGATAGGGCTCTTAAAGATAGCGGAGTCAGGGGATATGGGGAGAAGGCAGGAATGGGGTACTGATTGGGGATGATCACATTGAATGGCGGTGCTGGCTCGAAGGGCCGAATGGCCTACTCCTGCACCTATTGTCTATTGACCAAATGCTGCCTGTCCCCCTGAGTTACTCCAGCATATTGAGTCTATCTTCACTCTGTGACTCTATGCGGTTCCTTCCTACACATAAGCTCTAAACTTGAGGACTGGGAGACACGGGGAGGAGGGTTGCGAGGGCGAGAGCGATATTAGGAAGAGGATGGGAGCGATCCGTCAGCAGGCGCTGCTCCGCAGGGCTCCCGCGGCGCCCATTACCCCTCCGATAATGAAAGTGCCTTTGCATGAGAGTGAGTGAGGGCCGTCAACGGCAGAAGTCATATGGGGTCCGCAGCGACAGAGAGAGTCATGCAGCAAACTGCACCCCGCAGGCTGCATGTCTCCCTCAGTGCCCATTGCCCGTCACCGCCGCCTTCCCGACGGCGTGTCAGGCAGCGGCCGTAAATCACGGGCCAACCCAGATAACACACGTCCTGGTAATTTCGCCCCGGAGCCGCACTCTGTAACATTAATGTTGACAGGCGCTTCCTTCTCAACTAATCCTTTATTCTGGACTTTGCGGAGAGGGGAAAGAGAAAGATTGAGTTGTTTTGCCTTTCACGCTGAGTTGCTGCACACTCCCACAAGGTGCCTGTTCTCCTCACGTTGAGCTGCACAAGTCTACCCCCCCCCCCCCTCCCCCCTGCATACATTACTCTGTCAGCTGGTGGACACAAATGCTGGAGAAACTCAGCGGCTGAGGCAGCATCTATGGAGTGAAGGAAATAGGCGACGTTTCGGGTCGAGACCCGGAAAGGATCTGCAGTTCATAGAAACATAGAAACATAGAAATTAGGTGCAGGAGTAGGCCATTCGGCCCTTCGAGCCTGCACCGCCATTCAATATGATCATGGCTGATCATCCAACTCAGTATCCCGTACCTGCCTTCTCTCCATACCCTCTGATCCCCTTAGCCACAAGGGCCACATCTAACTCCCTCTTAAATATAGCCAATGAACTGGCCTCGACTACCCTCTGTGGCAGGGAGTTCCAGAGATTCACCACTCTGACAGTTCCTTCTTGAACATTACTCTGTCAGCTTGTGCCCCCCTCCCATTCCTTTCATAATACTCGGCGCAGCGGTAGAGTTGCTGCCTCACAGCGACTGCAGCGCCGGAGACCCGGGTTCGATCCCAACCACGGGCTCATGTCTGTACAGAGTTTGTACGTTCTCCCCGTGACCTGCGTGGGTTTCCTCCCAAGATCTTCGGTTTCCTCCCACACTCCAAAGACGTGCAGGTTTTCAGGTTAATTGGCTTGGTAAATGTAAAAAAAATGTCCCTGGTGCGTGTAGGATAGTGTTAGTGTGCCGGGATCGCTGGTCGGCGCGGACCCGGTGGGCCGAAGGGCCTGTTTTTCACGCTGCATCTCTAAGCTAAACTAAACTAACATCTGTGTAGGAAGGAACTATAGATGCTGGTTTAAACTGAAGATCGACACAAAAAGCTGGAGTAACTCAGCGGGTCAGACAGCATCTCTGGAGAAAATGAAATAGGTGACGTTTTGGGTCAAGACCTTTCTTCAGACTGAAGAGGTCTTGAGCGAAACGTCATCTATTCCTTTTCTCCAGAGATGCTGTCTCACCCGCTGAGTTACTCTAGCTTTTTATGTCTACCTTCTGCTTTGATCTGTCATCTTCACATCTTACCCCTCCATATCTCTAGACACCCTCTCCCCTGAATCTCAGTCCGAAGAAGGGTCTCGACAATAGACAATAGGTGCAGGAGTAGGCCATGCGGCCCTTCGAACCAGCACCGCCATTCAATGTGATCATGGCTGATCGTCCCCAATCAGTAGCCCGTTCCTGCCTTCTCCCCATATCCCCTGACTCCGCTATCTTTAAGAGCCCTATCTAGCTCTCTGTTGAAAGCATCCAGGGAACCGGCCTCCACCGCCCTCTGAGGCAGAGAATTCCACAGACTCACAACTCTCTGTGTTTCGACACGAAACGTCACCCATTCCTGACCTTGCTGCCTGTACGGAGTTTGCACGTTCTCTCTGTGACCGCGTGGGTTTTCTCCGGGTGCTCCGGTTTCCACCCACATCCCAAAGACGTGCGGGTTTGTAGGTTAATGGGCCCTCTATAAATTGCCCCCTAGGGTACAGGATGGAACTAGTGTAAGGGTGATCGCTGGTCGGCACGGACCCGGTGGGCCGAAGGGCCTGTTTCCAAGTTGTATCTCTAAATCTAAAACTACAAAGGGGACGATACAGAGCGGCACTCTGGCTAAACTGCTGCCATTTCTGCCCCAGGCGAAAAAAGGGGTAAGAAGATGAGGTGGGGGGTTTGTAGGTTCGTTACCTTGAAGCTTGAGAATTCAACGTTCATACCAAAGATGAACACAAAGAGTACCTCAGCAGGTCAGACAGCATCTCTGGAGAAAAAGGTGTGACATTTCGAATCGCAACCCTTCTTCAGACACGTTGAGTTACTCCAGCACATTGTGTCTATCTTTGATGTAATCTAGCATCTGCAGTTCTTTGCTTCCACTGATTCTACTGTATTGTGAGCAATTTTGGGCCCCGTATCTGAGGAAGGATGTGCTGGCGTTGGAGGGGGTCCAGAGGAGGTTTACGATAATGATCCCAGGAATTAACATACGATGAGCGTTTGTCGGCACTGGGCCTGTACTCGCTGGAGTTTACAAGAATGAGGGGGGACCTCATTGAAACTTACCGAATAGTGAAAGGCCCGGATAGAGTGGATGTGGAGAGGATGTTTCCACTGGTGGGAGAGTCTAGGACCAGAGGTCACAGCCTCAGAATTAAAGAACGTTTCTTTCGGAAGGAGAGGAGGAGGAATTTCTTTAGTCAGGGGGTGGTGAATCTGTGGAATTCATTGCCGCAGACGGCTGTGGAGGCCAAGTTAGTGGACATTTTTAAGGCAGAGATCGATAGATTCTTGATTAGTACGGGTGTCGGGGGTGAAGGCAGGAGAATGGGGTTAGGAGGGAGAGATAGATCAGCCATGATTGAATGGCAGAGTAGACGTGATGGGCCGAATGGCCTAATTCTGCTCCTAAAACGTATGAACTACCCAATGTTGATACGTTAGGTTGTAAGTTTCGTTATGGGACTAAGGTATGGAGGCATATAGCACCTGGTGGGTGGGAGACAGATGGGGGATCGGTTGAGGCCATTGTACAGTTTGAGTTACAGACAATAGGGGCTGATGTGTTCTTCTTTGGTCAATACTCGGCTCGCTTAAGGCTGCGAGGAAATTCCCCCCCCAAATTCGATTAGGACCCGGCAGCCTCTGTATAAACCCTGTCGTGGAAAGCATACGGGGGCCACCTGTACCAGCTCATTCATCAAACCTTAGCCAATTACCCATGGCAGCAAGCATTTGCAGCTGGGCTTGTAGTGGGGAGAGGGAAGAGGGGGGGGTTGGGGGGGGGGGGGGGAGAGGGAGATAGGGAGAGAGGGAGGGAGTGGAGAGTTGCTGATTGGGCAGGGCTGGAGGGAGAAGCAGCTCGGAACAGCAAACACAATATTGGGAGGACAATAGCGAGGGAGAGAGTTTGCAGCTATGAGGGGAGAGGGACGCATTCACAGAGTGCTAGCTAGCCCATGTCACTCCAGACCGTCCCAGTCTGTCAGGCAGCCCAGTCCAAATCTTATTAAGCAGAATGCGCGCAGCCTTCCTCATTGTTACTGAAACAATTTGCCCTTGTAAGTAAACACTAGGATGTACCATGCTTCTGACCTGGCCCCTTGCTGCCATTTATGTCAACATTTGAATGACTTAAATTGGAGAGAACAGATGGACTCAGGTCTCAGAGAAAAAAATATTTTAAGCAGACACGATAGGCAGATAGAGGGGCAGGCTGCTGTTTTACCAACAGGTCGGTGGCAGAGAGCAGACACACACACGCACGCACAGACGCACGCACACACGCACGCACACACACACACACACACACACACACACACACACACACACACACACACACACACAACGCCTCCCAGCTAACACGTCCACACGGGTGAGGGAGGTTTTAGTCTAGTTTAGAGACGCAGCGTGGAAACAGGCCCTTCGGCCCACGCGGTCACAGGGAGAACATGCAAACTCAGTACAGTTTAGTTTAGTTTAGCTGCTCTCACTCCTGCACCAAACCCCGCTTGCAATCATCTCACAGCCTTGTGAAAGAGGAACTGGAAACGTCTCTCTGGAACTAATTACCTGAGACAACTTCAGCTTCTGAGCACACTAACAGACCATACCCCTCCCAACACACCCCCCCCCCCCCCCCCCCAACCTCCCGTCTCCCACTTAAGAACACATAATGAATGAATGAATAAGTTTAAGAATAAATTTAGTGGCCAAGTATTCACATACAAGGAATTTGCCTTGGTGCTCCGCCCGTAAGTGACAACATGACATACAGTGACAGTTAGGAATGATACATAAAACATTAAATATTATTAATAAAACATTATTGATTAAACATGTGAATTAATTGAAATACCACAGCAAAAGGAGGCTACAGATTTTTGGTTATTGAGTAGAGCGACTACTCATGGAAAAAAGCTGTTTTTATGTCTGGCTGTGGCGGCTTTGACAGTACTGCACATCAATGGCAGGGAGGTTGGTTTGTGTGATGGTCTGGGCTGCGTCTACAATTCACTGCGATTGCTGGCGGTCTTGGATGGAGCTGTTCCCAAACCAAGCCGCTATGATCTAGGCATTTTAAGTTTTCAGCCATCTCTAGTTCGTCACCATCATTACAAACTGGAATGTGTGCAGCACCCGTAGTCAGGATCGAACCCGGGTCTCTGCCGCTGTGAGGCAACACGAATAAGGGGTCGGCTGAGATGAGGAAAAACGTTTTCACCCAGAGAGTTGTGAATCTGTGGAATTCTCTGCCACTGAAGACAGTGGAGGCCGATTCACCGGATGTTTTCAAGAGAGAGTTAGATTTAGCTCTTAGGGCTAATGGAATCAAGGGATATGGGGAGAAGGCAGGAACGGGGTATTGATTGTGGATGATCAGCCATAATCATATTGAATGGTGGTGCTGGCTCGAAGGGCCGAATAGCCTACTCCTGCACCTATTGTCTATGTTTCAACTCTACCGCTGTGCCACTGTGCACTTGTACTTAAGTTTGACTCCAGTCTCTGCAGTTCCTTGTTTCAACAGAAGCTGGCCCTTCAGCCCATCGACTGCAAACTGCCCCTTTACACTAATTAGGAAAGTCAAGAGTGTTTAGATGCCATATGCACCAGCTACATGCAATGAAATTCTTGCCTGCTGCAGACAGACATGAATGCAATAAAAACGCATATAAATATACAATAATCAGTAATACAATCAATTAATAATCAGTAATAAGCAGTGATTGGACTGACTATAATAGTGCAAACTTAAGCCCCTGTCCCACTGTACGAGGTAATTCAAGAGCTCTCCCGAGTTTAAAAAAAAAATCAAACTCGTGGTAAGCACGTAGAATGTACGTAGCGGGTACGTCGGAGCTCGGGATGTCTCTTAGCGGCTTGTAACGCTAACGGTAGGTACTCGGGAAACACGGTAAGCTCGTGAAGACTCGTGAAGATTTTTCAACATGTTGAAAAATGTCCCCGAGTACCTACGAGCGGCTATTACCGCAAATCTCCGAGTTCGAATCAGGGGAAGCTCGGGAGAACTCTTGAATTACCTCGTACAGTGGCACAGGCCCTTAACATTAATCCCATTTTTCCTTTTATTCCCGCCATATTTTCTTCAACTCCCCCACATTGTCACACTCACTCACACACACACACACACACGTACAACAGGCAGTTTACAGACGCCATTTAACCTTGTAAACATAGAAATATAGAAAATAGTTACAGGAGTAGGCCATTCGGCCCTTCGAACCTGCACTGCCATTCAATATGATCATGGCTGATCATCCAACTCAGTATCCTGCACCTGCCTTCTCTCCATACCCCCTGATCCCTTTAGCCACAAGGGCCACATCTAACTCCCTCTTAAATATAGCCAATGAACTGTCCTCAACTACCTTCTGTAGCAGAGAATTCCACAGATTCACCACTCTCTGTGTGAAAAATGATTTTCTCATCTCGGTCCTAAAAGATTTCCCTCTTATCCTTAAACTGTGACCCCTAGTTCTGGACTTCCCCAACATCGGGAATAATCTTCCTGCATCTAGCCTGTCCAACCACTTAAGAATGTTGTAAGTTTCTATAAGATCCCCCCTCAACATTCTAAAGCTCGGAGAGCTTAGAGATACAGCGCGGAAACAGACCCTTTGGTCCACCGGGTCCGTGCTGACCAGCGATCCCAGCACGTTAACACGATCCTACACACACTAGGGACAATTTTTACATTCACCAAGCCAATTAACCTATAAACCTGTACGTCTTTGGAGTGTGGGAGGAAACCGGAGATCCCGGAGAAAACCCACGCAAGTCACGGGGAGAACGTGCAAACTCCGTACAGACAGCGCCCGTGGTCGGGATCGAATCCCGGTCTTTGGCGCTGCATACCCTGTAAGGCAGCAACTCTACCGCTGCGCCCACCGTGACTGCCCAGAGGCTGCAGGGGAGGTTTACCAGAATGATGCCTGAATTTGTTAGCTACAGGGAGAGGTGGGACAGACTTGGATTGTTTTCCCTGGGACATGACAGGTTGATGGGAGACTTGATAGGTATAAAGGTTATGAGAGGCAGAGACAGGGTAATCAGTCAGAAACTTTTTGCCAGGTTGGAGATGTCAAAGACTAGAGGGCACAGCTTTAAGGTGAGAGGGACAAAGTTTAAAGGAGATGTGCGGGGCAGGTTTTTTTTACACACAGGGTGGTGGGTGCCTGGAACGTGCTGCCAGGGATAGTGGTGGAGGCAGATACGATAGTGGTGTTTCAGAGGCTTTTGCATAGGCAGGGAATGGAGGGATATGGATCACATGCAGGCAGAGGAGAATAGCTTAACCTGGCACAGACATGGTGGGCCGAAGGGCCTGTTCCTGTGCTGTACAGTTCTATGTTCTATGAAACGGAACACATCACAACTTATTTTTTAAGAGGGAACTGCAGATGCTGGAAAAATCGACAGCAGATAAAAATGCTGGAGAAACTCAGCGGGTGAGGCAGCATCTATGGATTTTGGGGTCACAGAGAGTGGTGAATCTGTGGAATTCTCTGCCTCAGACGGCGGTGGAGGCCGGTTCTCTGGATACTTTCAAGAGAGAGCTAGATAGGGCTCTTAAAAATAGCGGAGTCAGGGGATATGACCAAAGGGCAAAGAGTAGGAGTAAACGGGTCCTTTTCACAATGGCAGGCAGTGATTAGTGGGGTACCGCAAGGCTCAGTGCTGGGACCCCAGCTATTTACAATATATATTAATGATCTGGATGAGGGAATTGAAGGCAATATCTCCAAGTTTGCGGATGACACGAAGCTGGGGGGCAGTGTTAGCTGTGAGGAGGATGCTAGGAGACTGCAAGGTGACTTGGATAGGCTGGGTGAGTGGGCAAATGTTTGGCAGATGCAGTATAATGCGGATAAATGTGAGGTTATCCATTTTGGTGGCAAAAACAGGAAAGCAGACTATTATCTAAATGGTGGCCGATTAGGAAAAGGGGAGATGCAGCGAGACCTGGGTGTCATGGTACACCAGTCATTGAAAGTCATGGCTGATCATCCAACTCAGTATCCTGTACCTGCCTTCTCTCCATACCCCCTGATCCCTTTAGCCACAAGGGCCACATCTAACTCCCTCTTAAATATAGCCAATGAACTGGCCTCAACTACCTTCTGTGGCAGAGAATTCCAGAGACTCACCACTCTCTAAAAGGACAAAGGAAGTAAAGTCTGTTAAAAGCTTGATTAAAAAGATAGCTGCCGTTTAAAAATGTCAACTGTGAGTGTGCGTCTCTCTTTAAGAAGTGCCTCCTGACATTCCCCTGCTGAAACTTTGCCCCTAAGCCACACTCCTCCCTTCCTCTATCCGACCTTCCAGTCCCCACTCTCCTTGCTTGTCTGTACGGAGTTTGTATGTCATCCCCGTGATCTGTGTGGGTTTTCTCCTGGTGCTCCGGTTTCCTCCCACACTCCAAAGACTTTGTGCCTCCGCTGTCACGCTGCGAGAACAGAGAGGATGAGACCGAGTTTCTTCCCACAGGCCGTCAGGACTGTAAACTGTGATCCCACCAGGGCGTAAATAGTGTTGTGTCTTTTTTTTAAATGTAAATACTGGTTCTGTTCTGTTCTGTAGTTTTGCACAATCCCGCAGGCATTGCCACTTTCATTTCACTGCACATCCTGTATGTGACAAATAAAGTTGACTTGGTTTGACTTGTTTGTAGGTTAATTGGCTTGGTAAAATTGTAAATTATTGTACCTAGTGTGTGTAGGAGAGTGTATGTGTGCGGGTATCGCTGGTCGGTGCGGACTCGGTGGGTCGAAGGGCCTGTTTCCGCGCTGTATCTCTAAACTAAACTAAACTAAAAATGCTGGAGTAACTCAGCGGGTCAGGCAGCATGACTGGAGAACATGGATAGGTGACGTTTCACAGAGTGCTGGAGTAACTCAGAGAGTCAGGCAGCATCTGTGGAGAACATGGATAGGTAACGTTTCACAGAGTGCTGGAGTAACTCAGTGGGTCAGGCAGCATCTGTGGAGAACATGGATAGGTGACTTTCACAGAGTGCTGGAGTAACTCAGCGGATCAGGCAGCATGTGTGGAGAACATGGATAGGTGACGTTTCACAGAGTGCTGGAGTAACTCAGCGGGTCAGGCAGCATCTGTGGAGAACATGGATAGGTGACTTTCACAGAGTGCTGGAGTAACTCAGCGGGTCAGGCAGCATCTGTGGAGAACATGGATAGGTGACGTTTCACAGAGTGCTGGAGTAACTCAGCGGGTCAGGCAGCATCTGTGGAGAACATGGATAGGTGACGTTTCACAGAGTGCTGGAGTAACTCAGCGGGTCAGGCAGCATCTGTGGAGAACATGGATAGGTGACGTTTCACAGAGTGCTGCAGTAACAGCAGGTCAGGCAGCATCTGCGGAGTACATGGATAGGTGACGTTTCACAGAGTGCTGCAGTAACTCAGCGGGTCAGGCAGCATCTGTGGAGAACATGGATAGGTGACGTTTCACAGAGTGCTGGAGTAACTCAGCGGGTCAGGCAGCATCTGTGGAGAACATGGATAGGTGACGTTTCACAGAGTGCTGGAGTAACTCAGCGGGTCAGGCAGCATCTGTGGAGAACATGGATAGGTGACGTTTCACAGAGTGCTGGAGTAACTCAGCGGGTCAGGCAGCATCTGTGGAGAACATGGATAGGTGACGTTTCACAGAGTGCTGCAGTAACAGCGGGTCAGGCAGCATCTGTGGAGAACATGGATAGGTGACGTTTCGGGTCGGGGCCCTTCTTCAGAGTGGTATTGTGCAGAAGATAGTCCTTTAAGGATTGATCGAGCTTCTGGGATTTCACATGTCATGCCAACGCAGTTTGATTCCTTTCCACAGCATCTATGACTTGATCGAGGCAGGTAAGGCGATCTAGAATGAATTGCAGCATTAGTGTTGCAATAAGGGAAGAGAGAGCCAATTTCTGCCGCCTTTCCTTCTGAAGACTGCCCTCATATTGATCTTAGTAAAGTAATACATTGTATTTATGAGAATCAATATCTAGCTAACTTCACACTCTGAAACCTTTCATCAGACCCCAGGAGAGGGCCAGTGAAGAAAAATGTATTCTACTTGTCTCAGCGACCTCTTGCTGCCCATTCCCGCTTTACACTTTCCCAATGACATCTTTCCAATGGGGATTTATCGCCTTGAGTGTACCGCTGTGGCTCTCAGCATCAACCCTTGCCTCTCAGGACCAGGCTATGAGTTGAAGTCCCACAAGCTCATTGTCTCCCCCCGCCTCTCCAGTGTCTGCACTGCTGGAGTGCCATCTTTCCCGTGACTCCATCTACACCTCACGCTGCCTCGGCAAGGCCAGCAGCATCATCAAGGACCAGTCTCACCCCCGGTCACTCCCTCTTCTCCCCTCTCCCATCATGGCAAGAGGTACAGAAGTGTGAAAACGCACACACACCTCTAAACCTTTCCCATCCACGTAACTGTCCAAATGTATTTTAAACATAGTATGTGCCTCAACTACCTTCTCTGGTAGCTCATTCCAAATACCCGACTCCTTGAAGACGTGTCCCAAGCCAAAATGTTGCCTATCCATGTACTGCAGAGATGCTGCCTGACCCACTGTGTTAAGGTTTGGTCTAGTGTTGTCACATACACAGGGACATGTTTTGTTTTGCATGCTATCCATTAAGATAAGAATAGAATAGAATAGAATTACCTTTATTGTCATTCAGACCTTACGGACTGAACGAAATTTCGTGCCTGCAGTCATACATACAATCATACAATAATAAACAACACTAAACACAAATTAACATCCACCACAGTGTATCCTCCAAGCACCTCCTCACTGTGGTGGAGGCAAAAATCTTAGGGCTGCAGTCTCTTCCCTCCTCTTCTCCCTCTGCGCTGAGGCGATACCCCCCGGGCGATGGCACAAACAGTCCCGCGGCTCACCGAGCCCCGCAAACGGGCCGGCTCAAACACCGCGGCCCGGGGTGGTCGAAGCTGCCGCACTCCAGTCCAGCGGACGCAGCCGCTGGCCCGCGGCTGAACCCCGGACTCAGGTCACTGCCGCCAGAACGCCGTCCCAGCCACCGGAGCACCGTTCCAGCCCCGAGCCGGATCGCCCTCACGTGAGTGCCGTTCCACCCTCGAGCTGGGCAGCTCCGACGGGAGTGCCATTCCACCCTCGAGCTGGGCCGCTCCGACGGGAGTGCCATTCCACCCTCGAGCTGGGCCGCTCCGACGGGAGCGCCATTCCATCCTCGAGCTGGGCCGCTCCGACGGGAGCGCCGTACCTCCCTCGAGCTGGGCCGCTCCGACGGGAGTGCCATTCCACCCTCGAGCTGGGCCGCCCCGACGGGAGCGCCACAGCCCCTCACGGGAGAGTCTCAGCCCCGCGCCAGGCCGCCCTCACGGGAGCGTCATTCCAGCCCCGAGCCGGACCGCCCTCACGGGAGCGAGCCCAGGGCAAGTCCTGACAGGCTCTGCCTCCGGAGCCTCGAGATCGCCAGCTCCGCCATTAGGCCTCAGCTCAGACGGAGGCAGAGAAGGGGGATACGACAAAAAAGTCGCATTCCCCCGAAGGGAGAGACAGCAAGCCCCGTTTCAACCCCACACACATAAGCACAACCTAAAAACCAAAAACTTAACTAGACAAAACGAAAAAAACAACACAAAAAAAGTAAAAACGAACAGACTGCAGGCGAGCCGCTGCTGCCAGGGCAACGCCGCCACTTCCGGTCAAGCATTGCCACTTTCATTACACTGTACATCTTCTCTGTCCATGTGACAAATAAAGTTGACTTGACTAGATCAGATATACCATGAATAAATAGGAATAGGAATGGAACACTGTATTGTCATACAATAGACAATAGGTGCAGGAGTAGGCCATTCGGCCCTTCAAGCCAGCACCACCATTCAATGTGATCATGGCTGATCATCCCCAATCAGTGCCCCGTTCCTGCCTTCTCCCCATATCCCCTGACTCCGCTATCTTTAAGAGCCCTATCTAGCTCTCTCTTGAAAGTATCCAGAGAACCGGCCTCCACCGCCCTCTGAGGCAGAGAATTCCACAGACTCACAACTCTCTGTGAGAAAAAGTGTTTCCTCGTCTCCGTTCTAAATGGCTTACCCCTTATTCTTAAACTGTGGCCCCTGGTTCTAGACTCCCCCAACATCGGGAACATGTTTCCTGCCTCTAGCGTGTCCAAACCCTTAATAATCTAATATGTTTCAATAAGATCCCCTTTCTTAAACTGCGACTAGGCACAGTGAGATTCTTCTCTTGCATACACTATGTATACAAATAGCAGCCACCTACGGTGCTGACAACGTTACAAAGCACACCAGCTACTCCTTTTGTCTCCCTTCCCCACCCACACCACAGCAGATCCCTGATGCCGGGTCCCCATTGTCCTTTCCCCCCCCCCCCACCTCAATTGTCCATTGTTCTCCCCCCCACGGCGGTCCCCATTGTTCTTCCCCTCCCCCTCACGGTTGGCCTCCACGCTCTCATCGGCCCGGCTGCCACGGAGGCTTCACCATCGGCCCGCCATGGAGGCCCCGCTGCCACCGCGAGGCTTCACCGCCACCGAGGCCCACTTCACGCCTCCGTGGTGCCAACCCGGGCCCCAGCCATGGGCTGCGTCGCCCGCTTCGCCCGAACCGGGCTTCTTAATAGCCCTGTCCCACGGTGCGCGTTCATTCCAAGAGCTCTCCCGAGTTTAAAAAAAATCAAACTCGTGGTAAGCACGGAGAATGAACATAGCGGGTACGTCGGAGCTCGGGGACGTCTCTTAGCGCTAACGGCAGGTACTCGGGAAGATTCGCTAACGACAGGTAAGCACGGGAAGACTCGTGAAGATTTTTAATCAGGATGAAAAACGTCCACGAGAGCCCCGAGTACCGACGAGCGGCCATTACCGTAAATCTCCGGGTTCGTATCAGGGCAAACTCGGGAGAGCTCTTGGAATGAACTCATACCGTGGGACAGGGGTTAAATACTGTCACTTCAAACGCAAGTACAACAGGCGGAGGATACAGAGTGCAGAATATAGTTCTCAGCATTGTGGCGCATCAGTTCCATCTTTCATTTATTCGTTCCATATATCTCTCTGTATCACCGTCTATACCTCTCGCTTTCCTCTCCCCTTAACTCTCAGTCTAAAGAAGAGTCTCGACCCGAAACATCAACCATTCCTTCTCTCCAGAGATGCTGCCTGTCCCACTGAGTTACTTACGTCTACCAGATAATACTCTACATAAACACAATCAAGTCAAACTTCAGTACAACAGGTGGAGCAAAGGGGAAGGTACAGAGTGCAGAATATAGTTCTCAGCATTGTAGGGCATCAGTTCCACAGACAAAGTCCAATGTCCGCAATGGGGTAGAGGTGAATCGGACAGCACCCTAGCTTATGGAAGGACCGTTCAGAAGCTTGATCACAGATTCTCCAGCACCTGTTGTGTGGAGATGAATGTGAAGTTTCACACATAATCCTAACAGAATACTGCATTTACATATCTATTATGCTGCTGCAAGAATTTTATTCTTCACTTTACGGACATGTGAGCATAAGGCCCTTCGGCCCAACTTCCCCATGCCGACCAACAATGCCCCACCTGCCCACTCTTGGCCCCTAACCCTCCAAACCTATCCTATCCCATGTACCTGTCCAATTGTCTCTTAAATGATATGAGAGTCCCTGCCTCAACTACCTCCTCCGGCAGCTCGTTCCATACACCCACCACCCTTGTGTAAAAAAATATGCCACTTAGGTTCCTATTAAATCTTTCCTCCCTCATCATAAACCCATGTCCTCTGGTTCTCGATCCCTCTAGAGCAGGCAATGTTCTATAGATTCAGGATCCGTTCCTGTGGATTGGAGGGTAGTTAATGTTACCCTACTTTTTAAGAAAGGCAGGAGAGAGAAAACGGAATTATAGACCTGACATATCGATGCTGGAGTCAATCATAAAAGATGAAATAGCGGCACATTTGGATAGCAGTAACAGGATCGGTCCGAGTCAGCATGGATTTACGAAGGGGAAATCATGCTTGACTAATCTTCTGGAATTTTTTGAGGATGTAACTAGGAAAATGGACAAGGGAGAGCCAGTGGATATACTGCACCTGGATTGCCAGAAAGCATTTGATAAGGCCCCACATCGGAGATTAGTGGGCAAAATTATGGCACATGGTATTGGGGGTAGAGTGCTGACATGGATAGAGAAGTGGTTGGCAGACAGGAAACAAAGAGTAGGGATTAACGGGTCCCTTTCAGAATGGCAGGCAGTGACTAGTGGGGTACCGCAAGGCTCGGTGCTGGGACCGCAGCTATTTACAATATACATTAATGATTGAGATGAAGGAATTAAAGGTAACATTAGCAAATTTGTAGATGACACAAAGTTGGATGGCAATGTGAACTGTGAGGAGGATGCTATGAGAATGCAGGGTGACTTGTTGGGTGAGTGGGCAGATGCATGCAGATGAAGTTTAATGTGGATAAATGTGAGGTTGTCCACTTTGGTGGCAAAATCAGAAAGGCAGATTATTATCTAAATGGTGTCAAGTTAGGAGAATGGGAAGTACAATGAGATCTGGGGGTCCTTGTTCATCAGTCATGCTGTACCTGCATGAAAGTAAGCATGCAGGTACAGCAGGCAGTGAAGAAAGCGAATGGCATGTTGGCCTTCATAACAAGAGGAGTTGAGTATAGGAGCAAAGAGGTCCTTCTGCAGTTGTACAGGCCCTAATGAGACCACACCTGGAGCATTGTGTGCAGTTTTGGTCTCCAAATTTGAGAAAGGACATTCTGCTATTGAGGGAGTGCAGCGTAGGTTCACCAGGTTAATTCCCGGGATGGCGGGACTGTCCTATGTTGATAAAATGGAGCGGCTGGGCTTGTATACTCTGGAATTTAGAAGGATGAGAGGGAATCTTATCGAAACATATAAGATTATTAAGGATTTGGACACGCTAGAGGCAGGAAACATGTTCCCGATGTTGGGGGAGTCCCGAACCAGGGGCCACAGTTTAAGAATTTTTTGCATAGAGAGTTGTGAATCTGTGGAATTCTCTGCCTCAGAAGGCAGTGGTGGCCAATTCTCTGGATACTTTCAAGAGAGAGGTAGAGCTCTTAATGGTAGCAAAGTCAAGGGATATCGGGAGAAGGCAGGAACGGGGTTCTGATTGTGGATGATCAGCCATGATCACAGTGAATGGCGGTGCCGAATTGGCCTACTCCTGCACCTATTGTCTATTGCCTATTGTCTATTGACCCTGTGCATTGATACAATCTATTCCTCTCTTGATTTTGAAACACTCTATAAAGAGTACAATACTCTAAATGTGGCTTCACCAATGTCTTATACAACTGTAGCATGGCCTCCCACCATCTAAACTCAATACTCTGATTGATGAAGGCCAATGTGCCCAAAGACTTCTTGATCACCCTGTCCACGTCTGAAGAAGGGTCTCGACCCGAGACGTCACCTATTCCTTCGCTCCATAGATGCTGCCTCACCCGCTGAGTTTCTCCAGCATTTTTGTCTACCTTCGATTTTTCCAGCATCTGCAGTTCTTTCTTAAACAACCTACCCACGTGATGACTTCACACACACATGCACACACACGCACGCACACGCACACGCACACACATGCACACACACACACACACACACACACACAAACATACATACACACACACACAACAAACACATACACACACAAACACGCGCACACACAAACACGCGCACCCACATACATACACACATACATACACACACACACACACACACACATACAACAAACACAAACACACGCGTACACACACACACACACACCCACTCACACACACACACACATACATACACACACACCCACTCACACACACACACATACATACACACACACACACTCAGACACACATACACACACACACACACACACACACACACACACATACATACACACACACACACTCAGACACACATACACACACACACACATACATACATACACACACACACTCAGACACACTTACACACACACACACCCACACACACACACACTACACACACACATCCACATACTACACACACATACACTACACACACACCTACTCACACACATACATACACACACACACACTCAGACACACATACACACACACACACATACATACACGCACACCCACTCACACACATACATACACACACTCAGACACACATACACACACACACACATACATACACACACACGCACACACACATACACACACACACATACACACTCACACACACAAACACACGCGCACACACACACACACTCACGCACAAACTCACACGCACACTCACACACACAGAATACAAAGAGGATGCTTTCCCCTGGTACATTTGGAAAGATTAAAGACTGATATAGATTTATCACAGTAATCCAATCAAGTCTTTTATTCAAGCATTTCAGCCTTGTGGAAATCGGATTTGGAGCAGGCAGGCAGGCAGGCATCTGTAGGCGAGTCACCCTGAACCCTGGTGCACGTCCTTCCACCAAGCACGGGAAGCCAATTTCAGGGGGGAGGGAGAGGGGGGCGGGGAGAGATTTAATTTTTATTTATTATTAATAATCCGCGCATATGTGGGCGTCGACGGATTGCTGTGGCCCGTGTGGCCTCTCCCTTGTCCTCCCACCCGTCTCAAATGATGTATTTCAAGAGAGAGTTACTTTTAGCTCTTGGGCTGATGGAATCAAGTGGTATGGGGAGAAAGCAGGAACGGGGCGCTCCATTCTGGATGATCAGCTGTGATGGCGGTGCTGGCTTGGAAGGGGCCGAATGGCCTACTCCTGTACCTATTTACTATGTTTCTAAACCAACACAAGGAACTGCAGATGCTGGTTTACGAAAAAAGAACAACCCACAAAGTACTGCTGAGTTAGACAATAGACAGTCGGTGCAGGAGATGGCCATTCGGCCCTTCAACCTAGCACCGCCATTCACTGTGATCATGGCTGATCATCCACAATCAGTACCCCGTTCCTGCCTTCTCCCCATATCCCTTGACTCCCGATGTTGGGTGAGTCCAGAACCAGGGGCCACAGTTTAAGAATAAGGAATAAGCCATTTAGAATGGAGACGAGGAAACACTTTTTCTCACAGAGAGTGGTGAGTCTGTGAAATTCTCTGCCTCAGAGGGTGGTGGAGGCCAGTTCTCTGGATGCTTTCAAGAGAGAGCTAGATAGGGCTCTTAAAAATATCGGAGTCACGGGATATGGGGAGAAGGCAGGAACGGGGTACTGATTGGGGATGATCAGCCATGATCACATTGAATGGCAGTGCTGGCTCGAAGGGCCGAATGGCCTACTCCTGCACCTATTGTCTATTGTCTATTGACTCCGCTATCTTTAAGAGCTCTATCTAGCTCTCTCTTGAAAGCATCCAGAGAACCTGCCTCCACCGCCCTCTGAGGCAGTGAATTCCACAGATTCACAACCCCCTGTGTGAAAAAGTGTTTCCTCGTCTCCGTTCTAAATGCCTTACCCCTTGTTCTTAAACTGTGGCCCCTGGTTCTGGACCCCCCCCCCCCCCACAGAGAATTCTACAGATTCAAGCATTTCAGTCCCTCCAACACCCAAGTAACTCCAACGCTCTGTGTGGTTTTTTTTAAGCCAAGCTGTAGTTTCTATGTTTCACCCCCCAGCGCTCCCTGGTCCCCATCTCCACGGCAACGGCGCGTCCCTTGCCAGACACGGCGCACTTCATCGGCATAACTGGGAGGGCAGGCGCGCGGGATCCATACAAACTCAATTTGGCTCCTCCTGGGTCCTGGTCCTTAATGAAATCTCCGATGGACTAATGTTCGCTGGTGCCTATTGCGTGGGCTGAAGATGGTATAACATCGTGTACACTTAGTGATAATTGTGGGGAGCAGCAGAGGAATCGATTTTAGATAGATATATATATATATATATGTTTCTCGCTCTCTCTTTTTCCGAAGACTTTCTCATTCGCTCTTCTCCTTTCTCTTTGATGCAGCTATACGCAGGAAGGAGAACGGCTGGGCAGATGACGAGCACCCATTGGTTTTCCTGTTCCTTGGCTCGTCTGGGATCGGTAATTGTTAAATTAAATGAAGGCCGGGGCCATTTGCTGCCCACCACTGCAGAAAGCTGCTCCTGATTACGGCCTGCGACAACTCTTGTGAGAGGACAGGAGAACCGGGCCCAGTAGATTTTAACCCTTCCACTCCAGCCACAAACCTCCACACCGCCCCCCCCCCCCCCCCCCCCACCCTCCTCCCCCTCCCCCCAAGCTCCGGTGGACTCATGCTCGCCTCCGCCCTCTGAGGCAGAAAATTCCACAGACTCACCAAAAGTGTTTCCTCGTCTCCGTTCTAAATGGCTTACTCCTTATTCTTAAGCTGTGTGGCCCCTGGTTCTGGACTCCCCCAACATCGGGAACATGTTTCCTGCCTCTGGCATGTCCAAACCCTTAACAATCTTGTATGTTTCTATAAGATGCCCTCTCATCCTTCTAAACTCCAGAGTGTACAAACCATTTACAATACTCCAAATGCGGCCTGACCAGCGCCTTATAGAGCCTCAGTATTACATCCCACAATGCCTGACCTGTGACGATGAGTGTTCCTTAACGCTACCTCTAACACCTCATGCGTCCTTTAACTCTGAGGCTGCGGCTCTTTTTCTAACTGGTAAACCATTTAGAACGGAGACGAGGAAACACTTTTTCACACAGAGAGTTGTGAGTCTGGAATTCTCTGAGGCAGAGAATTCCACAGACTCACAACTCTCTGTGTGAAAAAGTGGAGGCAGGTTCTCTGGATGCTTTCAAGAGAGAGCTAGACAGAGCTCTTAAAGATAACAGAGTCAGGGGATATGGGGAGAAGGCAGGAACGGGGTACTGACTGGGGATGATCAGCCATGATCACATTGAATGGCGGTGCTGGCTCGAAGGGCCGAATGGCCTCCTCCTGCACCTATTGTCTATTGTCTATTGACCCTCCGGTTCCTGGACTCTCCCGCCAGTGGAAACATCCCCTCCACATCCACCTTGGAGGAGAAGATATCAGTGTCAGGAGAGATATTGCTATGGGAACTCGGCAATGTCAATGTGAATTTTAAATTGAATTAAGAAGCTAGCAGCTGCCTGCAGAATGATGACCTCTCCACACCCACTCTTCCAATTGTCTGGCACTGACAATTAATACAATCCACAGATGTTGATGGAGGTCCAGCAACAGAGCCCGGAGTGTTTAACAGGATATTGAAGAATACTCACTGCATCGAACCCTGCCCTTTGTCTTTTCCTCAACCCGGAGCTTTTATTCACATAATCATAGATACAAAGTAGACAATAGACAATAGGTGCAGGAGTAGGCCATTCGGCCCTTCGAGCCAGCACCGCCATTCAATGTGATCATGGCTGATCATCCACAATCAGTACCCCGTTCCTGCCTTCTCCCCATATCCCCTGACTCCGATATTTTTAAGAGCCCTATCTAGCTCTCTCTCGAAAGTATCCAGAGAACCGGCCTCCACCGCCCTCTGAGGCAGAGAATTCCAGTCGAGACCCTTCTTCAGACAGGGGATCAGAAAGATCAAAACTGCCCAGCAGTTTGCAAACATCAGTTAGTTCAGTTCAGTGTAGTTTATTGTCACGTGTACCGAGGTACAGTGAAAAGCTTTTGTTGCGTGCTAACCAGTCAGCGGAAAGACTATACATGATTACAATCGAGTCGTCTACACTATACAGATACAGGATAAAGGGAATAACGTTTAGTGCAAGGTAAAGTCAGCAAAGTCTGATTAAAGATAGTCCGAGGGTCACCAATGAGGTAGATAGTAGTTCAGGACCGCTCTCTAGTTGGTGAGAGGATGGTTCAGTTGCCTGATAACAGCTGGGAAGAAACTGTCCCTGAATCTGGAGGTGTGCGTTTTCACACTTCTGTCCCTCTATCACGCAATCATTAAATTACATAGTTATCATTCATATCCACAACACACTCGATCCTAATGTTCACAACAGGCACCGTGTGTTGCGTCTCCAGGGACTCGGTGGGCACTGCGTGTCCCGTCTCCAGGGACCCACGTGCATGGACGTAGGCCCCGAAGAAGGGTAGGCAGTCGACTTGGGCATGGACCCTGGACTGCCCGCTGTCTGGACCTGTGAATGACCATCTTGGCCATGAAACCCTGCCATGGAAGTGTTTGATGGAACAATGCAGATGCACCTCCATTCAGAGACGCACTGGAGTGAAAAGGTTGGGGTTGGATGGACCCTAATGCCTCACGGTGCCAGAGACCCATCTTCGATCCTGAACTTGGGTTACTGTCCGTGTGGCGTTTGCACGTTCTCCCTGTGACCTCGTGGGTTTTCTCCAGGTGCTCCGGTTTCCTCCCACATCCCAAAGACGGACAGGTTTGTGTTGGTTGTGTGGGAAGGAACTGCAGATGCTGGTTTACACCGAAGATAGACTCAAAACGCTGGTTTAACTCAGCGCGACAGGCAGCATCTCTGGAGAGAAGGAATGGGTGACGTTTCGGGTCGAGACCCTTCTTCAGTTAATTGGCTTCTGTAAACTGCCTGAGTGTATAGGGAGTGGGATACCATAGAACTGGGATGAACAACAGGTCAGCGTGGGATAAAGGGCATGTTTCCATTACATACCTCTAAACGTAACTAAGTCTCTCGTACCCGCCCAGTCACCTGGTAATTTATCAAATTCAAATTTCTTAATTTCAGTTCAGTTTAGTTTGTTGTCACATGTACCAATTTACAGTGAAATGTAAGCCTTGCGTGCTAACCAGTCAGCAGAAAGACAATACATGATTACAATCCATCCATTTAGCAGTGTAGAGATACACGATAAGGGAATAACGTTTAAAGTCAAAGTCAATTGTATTCGTCACATGCACCCGAAGGTGCAGTGAAATGAATTTGCCAGCAGCGATACACTTAAAAAGAACACACAATACACAATAAACGTAGAAACATAGAAACATAGAAATTAGGTGCAGGAGTAGGCCATTCGGCCCTTCGAGCCTGCACCGCCATTCAATATGATCATGGCTGATCATCCAACTCAGTATCCCGTACCTGCCTTCTCTCCATACCCTCTGATCCCCTTAGCCACAAGGGCCACATCTAACTCCCTCTTAAATATAGCCAATGAACTGGCCTCGACTACCCTCTGTGGCAGGGAGTTCCAGAGATTCACCACTCTCTGTGTGAAAAAAGTTCTTCTCATCTCGGTTTTAAAGGATTTCCCCCTTATCCTTAAGCTGTGACCCCTTGTCTTGGACTTCCCCAACATCGGGAGCAATCTTCCTGCATCTAGCCTGTCCAACCCCTTAAGAATTTTGTAAGTTTCTATAAGACCCCCTCTCAATCTCCTAAATTCTAGAGAGTATAAACCAAGTCTATCCAGTCTTTCTTCATAAGACAGTCCTGACATCCCAGGAATCAGTCTGGTGAACCTTCTCTGCACTCCCTCTATGGCAATAATGTCCTTCCTCAGATTTGGAGACCAAAACTGTATGCAATACTCCAGGTGTGGTCTCACCAAGACCCTGTACAACTGCAGTAGAACCTCCCTGCTCCTGTACTCAAATCCTTTTGCTATGAAAGCTAACATACCATTCGCTTTCTTCACTGCCTGCTCAATAAGATTGAAACAAACATCCACCATAGCATTCTTCACTGTGGTGGAAGGGAACAAAGCTCAGCCAGTCCTCCTCCTTTGTTTATCCGTGGTCGGGGCCATGAACCCTCCCTAGTCGCTGCTACGGACGGCCCGATGTACAGGCCCTCTCGTGGGGAAGATTGAAACTCCGACGAAGTGCAAGGAAGCCAATTAATCGACAAACCTGCAGGTCTATGGGATGGGGTGAGAAACCGGAGCACCTGCAGAAAACCCACGAGGTAACAGGGAGAACGTGCAAACTCTATGCAGACAGCACCCAAGGTCAGGATGGAACCCGGGTGTCTGGCGTTGCGTCACTTTGCTGGAGATCTGTCTGCCTTGCACTAAACATTATTCCCTTTATCCTGTGTCTACGCTGTGGACGGCTCGATTAGACAATAGACAATAGGTGCAGGAGCAGGCCATTCGGCCCTTCGAGCCAGCACCGCCATTCAATGTGATCATGGCTGATCGTCCCCAATCAGTACCCCGTTCCTGCCTTCTCCCCATATCCCCTGACTCCGCTATCTTTAAGAGCCCTATCTAGCTCTCTCTGGAAAGTATCCAGAGAACCGGCCTCCACCACCCTCTGAGGCAGAGAATTCCACAGACTCACAACTCTCTGTGTGAAAAAGTGTTTCCTCGTCTCCGTTCTAAATGGCTTACCCCTTATTCTTAAACTGTGGCCCCTTGTTCTGGACTCCCCCAACATCGGGAACATGTTTCCTGCCTCTAGTGTGTCCAAGTCCTAGCTTGTCTTACCTCTCCATGTGGACAAAGTTTAAATCGTCCCACTCTGATAAGCATACCAATACTGAGCTGACTACTGATGCAGATACAGTCCTTCAAGTTCACGTTCAAGTTCAAGTTCGCATTTATTGTCACTTATCCAACAAAGGCACAGTGAAATTTGAGTTAACATACCGTCATAGAAACATAGAAACATAGAAAATAGGTGCAGGAGGAGGCCATTCGGCCCTTCGAGCCAGCACCGCCATTCATTGTGATCATGGCTGATCGTCCCCTATCAATAACCCGTGCCTGCCTTCTCCCCATATCCCTTGACTCCACTAGCCCCTAGAACTCTTATCTAACTCTCTCTTAAATCCATCCAGTGACTTGGCCTCCACTGCCCTCTGTGGCAGGGAATTCCACAAATTCACAACTCTCTGGGTGAAAATGTTTTTTCTCACTTCAGTCTTAAATGACCTCCCCTTTATTCTAAGACTGTGGCCCCTGGTTTTGGACTCGCCCAACATTGGGAACATTTTTCCTGCATCTAGCTTAAATGCCTTTTATAATTTTATATGTTTCTATAAGAGCCCTCCACTCATCCTTCTAAACTCCAGTGAATACAAGCCTAGTCTTTTCAATCTTTCCTCATAGGACAGAAAAGACTCAATGAAAAGAACACAATACACATCAAGTAAATTTAACATAAACATCCGCCACAGTGGAATCAACATTCCTCACTCTGATGGAAGGCAAGAAGAGGCATCCCCTTCTTGGCTGATGAAGTCTATGAGCAGTGAAGGCAGGAGCATTGACCCTCCTACCTGACTGAATCTGAATCTGAATCTGAACCTGGTCTTTGTGGATGGTACAAAAGGCTTACGAGGATGTTGCTAGCACCAGAGGGACTGAGCTATAGGGAGAGATCGTAACATCATAAGTGATTGGAGTGGAATTAGGCCATTCGGCCCATCGAATCTACACTACCATTCAATCATGGCTGATCTCAAGTTCAAGTTCAAGAGAGTTTATTGTCATGTGTCCCTGATAGGACAATGAAATTCTTGCTTTGCTTCAGCACAACAGAACATAGTAGGCATTGACTACAAAACAGATCAGTGTGTCCATATGCCATTATATAAATATATACACACATGAATAAATAAACTGATGAAGTGAAAATAACAGATAATGGGTTATTAATGTTCAGAGTTTTGTCCGAGCCAGGTTTAATAGCCTGATGGCTGTGGGGAAGTAGCTATTCCTGAACCTGGTCGTTACAGTCTTCAGGCTCCTGTACCTTCTACCTGAAGGTAGCGGGGAGATGAGTGTGTGGCCAGGATTGTGTGGGATCTATCTCTCCCTCCCAACCCCATTCTCCTCATAACCTCTGACACCCGTACTAATCAACAATCTATCTATCTCTGCCTTAAATATATCCACTGACTTGGCCTCCACAGATTTCTGTGGCAATGAGTTCCACAGATTCGCCAGAGGATGAGTAGGCTGGGACTCTATTCCATGGAGCACAAGAGGATGATGGGTGATCTTATAGAGGTGTATAAAGTCATGAGAGGAATAGATCGGGTAGACGCACAGAGTCTCTTGCCAAGAGTAGGGGAATCGAGGACCAGAGGACATAGGTTTCAAATCAAGGGAAAAAAATTTCATAGGAATCTGAGGGGTAACATTTTCACACTAAGGGTGGTGGGTGTATGGAACAAGCTGCCAGAGGAGGTAGTTGAGGCTGGGACTATCTCAACATTTAAGAAACAGTACATGGATAGAACAGGTTTGGAGGGATATGGGCCACACGCGGGCAAATGGGACTAGTGTAGCTGGGACATGAACTATTTTTCATGACCCATTATGTACTATGTTTACATATTCTGTTGTGCTGCAGCAAGTAAGAATTTCACTGTGCTATCTGGGACCTATGACAATAAAACACTCTTGGCAAGTTGGGCCAAAGGACCTGTATCTCTCTATCACTCCATGACTCTGACTGCTTGAAGTGCTGGAGGAACTCAACATGTCAGGCAGCATCTGTGGAAGGAAACGGGCAGACGACATTTCGGCTCAGGACCCTTTTCCTGTCGCCCTTTGAGATCAGCCTGAGAAAGCTTAAAGGGATTTGGTTGGCACTGTGGCACAGCGGTAGAGTTGCTGCCTCACAGCGCCAGAGAGCCGGGTTCGATCCTGACTACGGGTGCTGTCTGTACGGAGTTTGCACGTTCTCCCCGTGACCTGCGTGGGCTATTCCGGGTGCTCTGGTATCCTCCCATGCAGCAAAGATGTGCAGGTTTGACGGTTCATTGGTTTCAGTAAATTGTAAATTGTCCCCAGTATGTAAAATAGTGCCAGCACACGGGGATCGCTGGTCGGAGCCGACTCGGTGGGCCGAAGCGCCTGTATCGCGAAACTATACTAAACTACGCTCTCCACTGGTTGTAAAAGCCTTTGAATGTGTCAGGTTACATAGAAACATAGAAAATAGGTGCAGGAGGAGGCCATTCGGCCCTTCGAGCCTGCACCGCCGTTCATTGTGATCATGGCTGATCGTCCCCTATCAATAACCCGTGCCTGCCTTCTCCCCATATCCCTTGATTCCACTAGCCCCTAGAGCTCTATCTAACTCTCTCTTAAATCCATCCAGTGATTTGGCCTCCACTGCCCTCTGTGGCAGGGAATTCCACAAACTCACAACTCTCTGGGTGAAAAAGTGTTTTCTCACCCCAGTCTTAAATGGCCTCCCCTTTATTCTAAGACAATAGACAATAGGTGCAGGAGTAGGTGAGTCAGAGAGAGACATCCCCCGGGACCAGCTGAAGGCAACACGACTGAGGCCACGACATCTAACTGGAGCAAGACGTGTATTGGCATAGGAATACACAATAGGTGCAGGAGTAGGCCATTCGGCCCTTCGAGCCAGCACCGCCATTCAATGTGATCATGGCTGATCATCCCGAATCAGTACCCCGTTCCTGCCTTCTCCTCATATCCCCCTGACTCCGCTATCTTTAAGAGCCCTATCTAGCTCTCTCTTGAAAGCATCCAGAGAACCTGCCTCCACCGCCCTCTGAGGCAGAGAATTCCACAGACTGTGGCCCCTGGTTCTGGACTCGCCCAACATTGGGAACATATTTCCTGCATCTAGCTTGTCCAGTCCTTTTATAATTTTATATTTATATAGGTTGGTGCGAGGGCAGGTGCTGAAGGATTTAACCATGAGACACAAACACGGCTGAAGACTCTCAAGTGAAGTCTTGCGCAAGGAAATGTTTAATTAATTTTACAGGGAGCATGGTATAAGTAGCCTCTTGTGAACAGAATCCGATGCAGAAAATGACCAGTTTATTCTTCATATGTATTGAGCCCTGAAGCTAACCACTAGTCAGCTGTGTGACCAATATTATACAATAGCACCCACACAATCACTTGTAAGAGAAGGGGAATATTCACAATTGATTGTGTTTTCAAAATCTTTCTTTCTTGGGCAGTGATACAGCGTGGAAACAGGCTCTTCATACCAACTTGCCCACGCTAACCAACATGCCCCATCGAAACTAGTCCCACCTGCCTGAGTTTGGCCCATCTCCCCCTAAACCTGTCCTACCCATGTACCTGTCCAAATGTTTTTTCTTTCTTTTAAAATCTTTTTATTCGTTTTTTTTCAAAAACAAAAACAAAAACAACATCAAAATAAATAAATAACGATAAACATAACAATGATAGGTCCAGAACCAGGGGCCACAGTTTAAGAATAAGGGGTGAGCCATTTAGAATGGAGACGAGGAAACACTTTTTCTCACAGAGAGTGGTGAGTCTGTGGAATTCTCTGCCGGTGGAGGCCGGTTCTCTGGATGCTTTCAAGAGAGAGCTAGATAGGGCTCTTAAAAATAGCGGAGTCAGGGGATATGGGGAGAAGGCAGGAACGGGGTACTGATTGGGGATGATCAGCCATGATCACATTGAATGGCGGTGCTGGCTCGAAGGGCCGAATGGCCTACTCTTGCACCTATTGTCTATTGATATTGATACATAGGGATCAGGATTACATTAATACCAGGTACAACCTAAATATGAGTCCAGTGCCAAAATACACATTGAATATAGACCACCCGGTCTCTGTGTAAATATAGTTAAGTGTTTAAAAGAGAACATATATATAAAAACAAAAAGATAAAAAGAAAATATAGAAAAAAAGAGAAAAGAGAGAAAAACAAGATCCCCTAAACTAGAGAAAAAAAACGTTTTTTACACGCTGTGGCCACACCTTCCTCAACTCCCTTGTTCGATATACTTTAGAGATACAGTGCGGAAACAGGCCCTTTGGCCCACTGAGTTGAAGCTGACCAGCAATCACCCCATACACTAGCAATATCTTACACACTGGGGAATTTATTTACTGAAGCCAATTAACCTACAAACCTGTACGTCTTTGGAGTGTGGAAGGAAACCAGAGCACCCGGAGACAACCCACGTGGTCACAGGGAGAACGTACAAACTCCGTACAGGCAGCAACCATTGTCAGGATGGAACCCGGGTGTCTGGAGGATGTGGCTGATCTAGCACTCTGGTGTCAGAACAACAGCCTCCTCTAGAATGTCATTAAAACTAAGGAACTGATTGTGGACTTTTGAAGGGCACAACAACCGATGACGTACACGCCACTGGGGATAAATGGGACTACTGTGGATAGGGTGAGCAGCTTTAAATACCTGGGTGTCCACATCACAGAGGATCTGACATGGACAACACACGCTGCCGCACTGATGAGTAAGGCAAGGCAGCGCCTTCACCACCTCAGGCAGCTGAGGAAATTCAGAGTCTCTCTGAGGATCCTTCAATCCTTCTACTCTGGGGCTGTAGAAAGCATCTCGTCCGGCAACATCACAATCTGGTTTGGGAATAGCTCTGCCCAGGACAGGAAGGCTCTGCAGAGAGTAGTGGGTTCGGCCGAACGCACCATGGGAACTACACTCACCCCCCTGCAGGACCTATACACCAGGCTCAGGTTTGGCTCAGCCACCAAGCACAACACCCGGAGGCTGCAGCGAATCGTCCGATCAGCTGAGAAGGTTATTGGCTGCAACCTTCCCTCCATTGATGAACTGTACACTGCAAGGGCCAGGAAGCGAGCGGGCAAGATCATCTCTGACCCCTCTCACCCTGGCCACAAACTCTTTGAATCACTTCCCTCTGGAAGGCAACTCCGGACAGTCAAAGTTGCCACAGCTGGACATAAAAACAGTTTTTATCCATGAGTAGTTGCTCTACTCAACAACCAAAAATCTGTAGCCTCCCTTTGATCTGGTATTTTGTTGGTTCACAGGCTTGATCAATGGTGTTTTATCATTAATGTTTTATTATTATTAATGTTTAGTGTTTTATGTGTCATTCTTAACTGTCACTGTATGTCATGTTGTCACTTGTGGGCGGAGCACCAAGGCAAATTCCTTGTATGTGAATACTTGGCCAATAAGCGTATTCATTCATTCATTCAACCATTCACTGTGGTATTTACCGTCCATCTGCACAAGTTCATGTGAGTTTATTCTGAATTTCTCTCTGCCAACAGGAAAGACAGAGTTGGCCAAACAGGTCGCCAAGTACATGCATAACGACACCAAGAAGGTGAGTTACTCCAGCACTCTGTGTCCTTTTTTATCAAACAGCATCTGCAGTTCTCCAGTCTCCACTTCCATACTTAATACCCTGACTGATGAAGTTCATGTTCATTAGTCATAGGAGCAGAATTAGGCCATTCGGCCCATCGAGTCTACCCCGCCATTCAATCGTGGCTGATCTATCTTTCCCTCTCAACCCCATTCTCCTGCCTTCTCCCCCATAACACCCTGACACCCGAACTAATCAAGAATCTCTACTTTAAAAATACCCAAAGACTTGACCCACAGTTTAAGAATAAGGGGTAAGCCATTGGAACGGAGAAGAGGAGACACTTTTTCACACAGAGAGTTGTGGAATTCTCTGCCTCAGGTGGAGGCAGGTTCTCTGGATACATTCAAGAGAGAGCTAGATAGGGCTCTTAAAGATAACGGAGTCAGGGGATATGGGGAGAAGGCAGGAATGGGGTACTGATTGGGGATGATCAGCCATGATCACATCGAATGGCAGTGCTGGCTCGAAGGGCTGAATGGCCTACTCCTGCACCTATTGTCTATTGATCTACTCGCGATGCCACATTCAGGGTGCTATGTAGATATAGTTTAGTTTCGTAGGAAGGAACTCCAGATGCTGGTTTAAACCGAAGATAGACACAACATGCCGGAGTAACTCAGCCGGATAGGCAGCATCTCTGGTGAGAAAGGATGGGTGATTTTCCAGGGCCGAGACCCTTGTCTCAAACCCTTTTTTCAGTCTGAAGAAGGGTCTCGACCCAAAAACGTCACCCATTCCTTCTCTCCAGAGATGTTGCCTGTCCCGCTGAGTTACTCCAGCATTTTGTGTCTATCTTTAGTTTAGTTTAGAAACACAGCGCGGAAACAGGCCTGTCGGCCCACTGAATATTCACCGACCAGCGATCCCCCCACACTTACACTATAGACATAGATAACCAGACATAGAAACATAGAACATAGAAAATTAGGTGTAGGAGTAGGCCTTCGACCCTTCGAGCCATTCCTGCTTTTTCCCCATATCCCTTGATTCCTTTAGCCAAAACAGCTAAAACTAACTCTCTCTTGAAAACATCCAGAAAATAGGCCTCCACTGCCTTCTGAGGCAGAGAATTCCACAGATTCACAACTCTCTGGGTGAAATGGTTTTTCCTCATCTCCATTCTAATTGGTCTACCGCTTATTCTTATACCGTGGCCCCTGGTTCTGGACTCCCCCAACATCGGGAACATGTTTCCTGCCTCTAGCGTGTCCAAACCCTTAATAATCTTATATGTTTCAATAAGATCCCATCTCATCCATCTAAACTCCAGAGTGTACAAGCCCAGCTGCTCCATTCTCTCAGCATATGACAGTCCCGCCATCCCGGGAATTAACCTGGTGAACTCACTCACTCAATAGCAAGAATGTCCTTCCTCAAATTTGGAGCCCAAAACTGTACACAATACTCCAGGTGTGGTCTCACAAGGGCCCTGTACAACTGCAGAAGGACCTCTTTGCTCCTATACTCAACTCCTCTTGTTATGAAGGCCAACATGCCATTCGCTTTCTTCACTGCCTGCTGTATCTGCATGCTTACTTTCAGTGACTGATGTACAAGGACCCCCAGATCCCGTTGTACTTCCCCTTTTCCCAACTTGACACCATTCAGATAAGAATCTGCCTTCCTGTTCTTGCCACCAAAGTGGATAACCTCACATTTATCCTCATTAAACTGCATCTGCCATGCATCTGCCCACTCACCCAACCTGCCCATGTCACTCTTCATCCTCATAGCATCCTCCTCACAGTTCACACTGCCATCCTTCTTTGTGTCATCTACAAAATGATGATCAGCCATGATCACATTGAATCGCGGTGCTGGCTCGAAGGGCCGAATGGCCTACTCCTGCACCTGTTGTCTATTGTCTATTGTTTAATGTTACTTTGAATCCCTTCATCTAAATTATTGATGTATATTGTAAATAGCTGCGGTCCAGCACCGAGCCTTGTGGTACCCCACTAGTCACTGCCTGCCATTCTGAAAGGGACCTGTTAATCCCTACTCTTTGTTTCCTGTCTGCCAACCAGTTTTCTATCCATGTCAGCACTCTACCCCTAATATCATGTGCTCTAATTTTGCCCACTATTCTCCTATGTGGGACCTTATCAAAGGCTTTCTGAAAGTCCAGGTACACTACATCCACTGGCTCTCCCTTGTCCATTTTCCTAGTTACATCCTCAAAAAAATCCAGAAGATTCCAGAAGATAGGGGAAGTGAGAGTGGGGGGGTTGATGTCAAGGAGCCTAAGTGAAAGATATGTTAATTATACGTGCTTTTTCTTTTTCCAATATAGAAATTCATCAGGCTTGACATGTCCGAGTTCCAGGAGAAGCATGAGGTAAGAACGGCAAATTCACCATTCAATCACAGCCTCCTTGTATACTCCTTGTATGCGGCTGGGCTTGTACACTCTGGGGTTTGGAAGGATGAGAGGGGATCTCATTGAAACATATAAGATTGTTAAGGGTTTGGACACGCTAGAGGCAGGAAACATGTTCCCGATGTTGGGGAAGTCCAGAACCAGGGGCTACAGTTTAAGAATAAGGGGTAGGCCATTTAGAATTGAGATGAGGAAAAACATTTTCACACAGAGAGTTGTGAGTCTGTGGAATTTTCTGCCTCAGAAAGCAGTGGAGGCCGGTTCTCTGGATACTTTCAAGAGAGAGCGAGATAGGGCTCTTAAAGATAGAGGAGTCAGGGGATGTGGGGAGAAGGCAGGAACGGGGTACTGATTGTGAATGATCAGCCATGATCACATTGAATGGCGGTGCTGGCTCGAAGGGCCGAATGGCCTACTCCTGCACCTATTGTCTATTGTCTATTGGTTCTCTGGATACTTTCAAGAGAGGGCTTGATAGGGCTCTTAAAGATAGCGGAGTCAGGGGATATGGGAAGAAGGCAGGAACTGATTCTGGATGCTTAGCCATAATCACATTGAAGGGCCAAATGGCCTACTCCTGCACCTATTGTCTATTGTCTCCTAATCCCATTTTCCTGCCTTCTTCCCATAACACTTGACACCCGTTCTTATCAAGAATTTGTCTTTCTCTGCCTTAAAAATATCCACTGACTTGGCCTCCGCAGCCGTCTGTGGCAATGAGTTCCACACGTTGACAATGCAGCCACCATCCCGCCGTGGGACCAGCAAACCTTCAACCAGATGGCAACCAAGGCAGCTCGTAGTTCAGAGCTTATAGTTGGAGTTGGTAATAAGTTAATAAGTTCCAAGAGCAGTTTGGCCCATCAGGTCCATTCCGCCATTCAATCGTGGCTGAACGTAATGTTTCGATGGGCAGAAGGTCGCTGGGAAGAAGCTGTCCCCAAACCTGGACCAGTGACCTGTTGGAGTCGTTGGAGACATGCGGAACTTCCTTCATCTTCCGATGAAGTAAATGAATGAATTTCTGCCAAATAGGACTAAACTAGTTTAGATGGGGCATCTTGGTCGCAATGGACAGGGCTTGTTTCTGTGCACAATTACTCCATATCTCTGCCAATTGGGATTAGTGTAGATGGGGTATCTTAAGTCGGCATGGGTGAGTTGGGCTGAAGGGCCTGTTTCTATGCTGCATGACTATATCTTAAAGATTGCGGAGTCAGGGGATATGGGGAGAAGGCAGGAACGGGGTACTGATTGGGGATGATCGGCCATGATCACATTGAATGGCGGTGCTGGCTCGAATGGCCGAATGGCCTACTCCTGCACCTATTGTCTATCTGACAAATGGGACTAGTGTAGATGGGGTATCTTGGTGAGAATGAGTGGGTTGGGCCGAAGGGCCTGTTACTATGCTATGTGACTCTATATCTCTGACAAATTGAAGTAGTGTAGTTGTGGTATCTTGGTCAGAATGGGTGGGCTGGGCTGAAGGGCCTGTAACCGTGCTGCATGACGCTGTGTGTCTGTGGTGGAGCGGACCCGGAATGAGAGGTGTGGATTGCTTTGCAGGTGGCCAAGTTTATCGGCTCCCCCCCTGGCTACGTGGGCCACGAGGACGGGGGGCAGCTGACCAAGAAGCTGAAGCAGAACCCCAACGCGGTGGTCCTCTTCGACGAGGTGGACAAGGCCCACCCCGACGTCCTCACCGTCATGCTGCAGCTCTTCGACGAGGTGAGAAATCGAAGCAAGGCAGGCCACTCGGCCCCTCAGTAACGTACGTGGTGGCTCCATTCCCTTGTGCTGACCCAATCTCTCGATCTCGACCCGAAACGTCACCTCCAGAGATCCCTCCGGAGATGCTGCCTGTCCCGCTGAGTTACTCCAGCTTTTTGTGTCCACTCTCCATTCGATTAATTGACAATAGTTGAGAGGGGTTCTCATTGAAACATATAAGATTGTTAAGGGCTTGGACACGCTGGAGGCAGGAAACATGTTCCCGATGTTGGGGGAGTCCAGAACCAGGGGCCACGGTTTAAGAATAAGGGGTAAGCCATTTAGAACGGATACGAGGAAACACTTTTTCTCACAGAGAGTGGTGAGCCTGTGGAATTCTCTGCCTCAGAGAGCGGTAGAGGCAGGTTCTCTGGATGCCTTAAAGAGAGAGCTAGATAGGGCTCTTAAAGATAGCGGAGTCAGGGGATATGGGGAGAAGGCAGGAACGGGGTACTGATTGTGGATGATCAGCCATGATCACATTGAATGGCGGTGCTGGCTCGAAGGGCCGAATGGCCTACTCCTGCACCTATTGTCTGTTGTCTATTGACTCTGTGCGTCCACCCGATCTATTCCTCTCATGAAGAGGAGGTTCATGAGATTCCTCTCCTCTCAGGGCAGGCTGACGGACGGCAAGGGGAAGACCATCGAGTGCAAGGACGCCATCTTCATCATGACCTCCAACGTGGCGAGTGATGAGATCGCCGAGCACGCTCTCCAGCTCAGGCAGGAAGCCCAGGAGCTCAGCACGAAACGTCTCGCCAGCAACCTAGGTAACACCGCGGCACAGCGGCTCGCGTTTAGTTTAGAGATACAGCGCGGAAACAGGCCCTTCGGCCCATCGGGTCCGGGCCGACCAAGTCAAGTCAAGTCACTTTTATTTCAATAGCACATTTAAAAAACTACTCTCGTTGACCAAAGTGCTTTACATTGGTGGAGGTACTAATGTTATACATACAGTGGTTCATAGATTAAGTACATACATAAATACATACATGTAGCCCTCCCTCAGAGGACGTCAAGAAAGGCTTGTGAGTAGAGATGAGTTTTAAGTCTCGACTTAAAGGAGTCGATGGAGGGGGCAGTTCTGATGGGAAGGGGGATGCTGTTCCACAGTCTAGGAGCTGCAACCGCAAAGGCCCGGTCGCCCCTGAGCTTATGCCTAGACCGTGGGATGTTCAGTAACCCCAAGTCGGCCGATCTGAGGGACCTGGAGGTGGTGTGGTGGGTAAGCAGACTTTTGATGTAGGTGGGGGCAAGCCCGTTAAGAGCTTTGTAGACATAAAGGAGGATCTTGAAATGTATTCGGAACCGCACAGGGAGCCAGTGGAGAGAGGCCAGGATCGGGGTGATGGGGTCCCTTTTTCGGGTGCCCATCAGGAGTCTCGCTGCGGCGTTTTGGACCAGTTGCAGGCGGGACAGGGAAGATTGGCTGATGCCTGTGTAGAGGGAGTTGCAGTAATCGGGACGGGAGGAGATGAATGTGTGGATGATCTTTTCCAGGTCGTCAAACTGGAGGAATTGTTTTATTTTAGCTATCGTCCGTAGCTGAAAGAAGTTAGCTTTTACCACGGCATTGACTTGTTTGTCAAATTTCAATGCTGAGTCAAATATCACGGCAAACACTAGGGACAATTATTACATTCATACCAAGCCGTCTCCGTGGATTGTCACCTTGTCGTGGTGGAGAAGCTCGTGTGGACCTGGGATCCTGAGAGCGATGTCATCTGGAGCTACGCTCCTGGTAGGGGCCACCCATGGCGGTAAGGTCGAGGGGGAGGTCTCTGACAAAGAGCGATCCAACCAAGACCTCAACGGTGGAACAGGCGGAGGACGATGGCTGACCTTAGTGGAGCGTCACAACGGCTGAAAGGCGGATGAAGGCTGCAGCAGAAAAGGGTCTCCGGTCGTCTTGGACTCCATGCCACTGGATCCTGACCCAGACCTGTCAAGGACCGTGGGGTGGCTGTCTGTGCACCAGTCTCCCCACGTTAAACAAAGTCACGCACAGGCGTCCTCCATATAGGGAATAGCACCCTGGAGACACCCATGGTCAGCCACGACCGCAGGGGGCCTAAGAGGAAGAACCAAGCCAATTTGCCAACGAACCTGCACGTCTTTGGAGTGCGGGAGGAAACCGGAGATCTCAGAGAAAACCCACGCAGGTCGCGGGGAGAACGTACAAACTCCGTACAGGCAGTGCCCGTGGTCGGGATCGAACCCGGGTCTCTGGTACTGTAAGTCAGCAACTCTACCGCTGCGCCACCGTGCCGCCAAAGTTTCTGCCACGCAGCGCCAGAGACCCGGGTTCGATCCTGACTACGGGCGCTGTCTGTACGGAGTTTGCACGTTCTCCCCGTGACCCGCGCGGGTTTTCTCCGAGATCTCCGGTTTCCTCCCGCACTCCAAAGACGTGCAGGTTTGTAGATTACTGATTGTGGATGATCAGCCATGATCACATCGAATGGCGGTGCTGGCTTGAGGGGCCGAGTGGCCTACTCCTGCACCTATTGTCTATTGTCTATTAATTGGCTTATCTAAAGTTGTAAATTGTCCCCAGCGTGTGGGATAGTGTTAAAGCCCTGTCCCACTGTACGAGATAATTCTCAGAGTTCTCCCGAGTTTCCCCTGATTCGAACTCAGTGAATTACGGTAATGGCCGCTCGTAGGTACTCGGGGCTCTCGTGGACATTTTTCAACATGTTGAAAAATCTTCACGAGTCTTCCCGAGCTTACCGCATTTCCCGAGTACCTGCCGTTAGCGTTACGAGCCGCTAAGAGACGTCCCCGAGCTCCGACGTACCCGCTACGTTCAATCTACGTGCTTACCACGAGTTTGATTTTTTTTTTTAAACTCGGGGGAGCTCTTGAATGAACCCGTACAGTGGGACAGGTCTTTTAGTGTAAGGGGTGCAGTTCAGTTTAGTTTATCATCACCTGTACCGAGGTACAGTGAAAAGCTTTTGTTGCATGCCCACCAACCCGAGGAAAGACAATACATGATTACAATCGGGGTGATCACTAGTCGACACAGACTCAGTGGGCCAAAGAGCCAGTTTCCACTCGGGCTTCTATACATAATTAATACTCTGATCTTGTGAATATTGCGTTGGGGGAATGGGTTGCGTTGGGGGATTGGGTGAGTGGTGGAATATTGCGTGGGGGAACGGGTGAGTGGTGGACTATTGCGTGGGGGAACGGGTGAGTGGTGGACTATTGCGTGGGGGAACGGGTGAATGGTGGACTATTGCGTGGGGGAACGGGTGAGTGGTGGACTATTGCGTGGGGGAACGGGTGAGTGGTGGACTATTGCGTGGGGGAACGGGTGAGTGGTGGACTATTGCGTGGGGGAACGGGTGAGTGGTGGACTATTGCGTGGGGGAACGGGTGAATGGTGGACTATTGCGTGGGGGAACGGGTGAATGGTGGACTATTGCGTGGGGGAACGGGTTACGTTGGAGGACCAGGCCTCCCGTGTGATTGGGACCCAATGGGTCCCACTTAGTCTAGTAATCATCTAAAACGCTCTAAAGTCTAAAGACCTGCAGAGATAGTGGGCAGAGCCGCGACTTGCTCGTGGTGAATTTAATCGGTTAACCTGCTCATCGTAGACACAGGGAGATGATGGACAGGCTTGGAATATTTTCTCTGGAACGCTGGAGGTTCAGAAGAAGGGTCCCGACCAGAAACATCACTCATTCCTTCTCTCCAGAGATGCTGCCTGCCCCGCTGAGTGACTCCAGCTTTTTGGGCCTTATCTTCGAGAAGAGATGCTGCCCGTCCCGCTGAGTTACTCCAGCTTCTTGCGTCCATCTTCGGTTTAAACCAGCATCTGCAGTTCCTTCCTACACACCTCATGTTCTTCTCCCCTGCTTCACTGCAGATGACGAGGTGCTGACTGAGAAGGTGACCATCTCCAGGCAGTTCAAGGAGCTGGTGATCAGACCCATCCTGAAGGTAAGGCAGTGCTCGCTCCACCACGCTCCGCTTGGACCCGCGCGGTCAGCCAGGAGAGAACCCACTCCCACCCTGTTTGTACATGACCCACTACAACATACATGGTGAAACACAGGTCTTTATTACATTCAGAAATACAGAGCATTCAAACTGCACAGCCATGCTCACCCAACTCAGCATGGCTTTCGTCAGCAGGCGGTCCTCGTCCGTGTAGTACTGTAATACCATGTAATGGGTGGCATGCGTTATATGTGTAGTGGAGACTATAAATGGCATGAATTAATAAGGGTTAATCTACACACCCTAAGCCACAGATCACCTCTCAGCTTCCACCCCCTTGCTTTACTCCGTCCTCCATAAATTCATATGTTCTAGGAGCAGAATTAGGGAATTCGGCCCGTCCAGAAGGTGAATTACTCCAGCACTTTGTGCCCTCGTCATCTGCAGTTCCCTGTCTCTACTTCTATACTCATGGGTGAAATTCATGTCACGGGAGCAGAATTATGCCACTCGGCCCACCAATCGAGGCTGATCTATCTTTCCCTCTGAACCCCATTCTCCTACCTTCTCCCCATAACCCCTGACACCCGCACTAATCAAGTCAAGTCAAGTCACTTTTATTTCTAGAGCACATTTAAAAAACAACTCTCGTTGGCTAAAGTGCTTTACATTGGTGGAGGTACTAATGTTATACAATCAAGAATCTGTCAATCTCCGCCTCAAAAATACCCACTGACTTGGCCACCACCGCCATCTGTGACAATTAATTCCACAGATCCACCACCCTCTGAGTAAAGAAATTCTTGAGCAAACTTGATGGGCCGATGGAGTAATTCTGCTCCTATGAATTACGAGGCCATAGTCTCAGAACTAAAGGACGTTCCTTTGGGAAGGAGATGAGGAGGCATTTCTTTAGTCAGTGAATCTGTGGAATTCTTTGCCACAGAAGGCTGTGGAGGCCAAGTCAGTGGATATTTTTAAGGCAGAGGTTGACAGATTCATGATCAGTATGGGTGTCGGGTTGTGGGGAGAAGGCAGGAGAATGGGATTGAGGGGGGGGGGGGGGGAGATGGATAAACCATGATAGCCAATAGGTAGGTCCATTCGGCCCTTCAAGCCAGAACCGCCATTCAATATGATCATGGCTGATCATCCACACTCAGTACCCCGTTCCTGCCTTCTCCCCTTATCCCATGACTCCGCTATCTTTAATAATAATAATAATAATGGATGGGATTTATATAGCGCCTTTCTAATACTCAAGGCGCTTTACATCGCATTATTCATTCACTCCTCAGTCACACTCGGTGGTGGTAAGCTACTTCTGTAGCCACAGCTGCCCTGGGGCAGGCTGACGGAAGCGTGGCTGCCAATCTGCGCCTACGGCCCCTCCGACCACCACCAGTCACTCACACACATTCACACACAGGCAAAGGTGGGTGAAGTGTCTTGCCCAAGGACACAACGACAGTATGCACTCCAAGCGGGATTCGAACCGGCTACCTTCCGGTTGCCAGCCGAACGCTTAGCCCATTGTGCCATCTGTCGTCCCAAGAGCCCTACTAAGCTCTCTCTTGAAAGCATCCAGAGAACTGGCCTCCACCGCCCTCTGAGGCAGAGAATTCCACAGACTCACAACTCTCTGTGTGGAAAAGTGGTTCCTCATCTCCGTTCTAAATGGCGTACCCCTTATTCTGATTGAATGGCGGAGTAGACCTGATGGGCCGAATGGCCTAACTCTGCCCTTCTGACGTTTGAACTCTTGAACAGTAAAGGGATGAACTCTGACACAAAGCTGACCTTTCCTACCCCCAGGGCCACTTCCGACGGGACGAATTTCTGGGACGCATCAATGAAATTGTGTATTTTCTTCCCTTCTGCCATTCGGAGTTGATCCAGCTGGTCAACAAGGAGCTCATCTTTTGGGCTAAGAAGGTAAGGAAGAAATGCTAGACTGTTGGTTTAATATCTCATTACAATCACCTCATTCCTTGTAGAATCAACCAACGTGAGCTTATCACAGGCCATTTGGCTCATCATACATCAACACAAAAAGCTGCAGTAACTCAGTGGGGCAGGCAGCATCTCTGGAGAGAAGGAATGGGTGACCATTCAATGTGATCATGGCTGATCAGAACTCCAGAACTAGGGGGTCACAGTTTAAGGATAAGGGGGAAGTCTTTTAGGACCGAGATGAGAAAAACATTTTTTACACAGAGAGTGGTGAATCTGTGGAATTCTCTGCCACAGAAGGTATTTGAGGCCAATTAATTGGCTATATTTAAGAGGGAGTTAGATGTGGCCCTTGTGGCTGAAGGGATCAGAGGGTATGGAGAGAAGGCAGGGATGGGATACTGAGTTGGATGATCAGCCGTGATCATATCGAATGGAGGTGCAGGCTCGAAGGGCCGAATGACCTACTCCTGCACCTATTTTCTATGTCACCCATTCCTTCTCTCCAGGGATGCTGCCTGTCCCACTGAGTTACTCCAGCTTTTTGGGTCTCGACCCGAAAAGTCACCCATTCCTTCTCTCCAGAGATGCTGCCTGTCCCGCTGAGTTACTTTTGTGAGGAGGAACTTTTTTAGTCAGAGGTTAATGAATCTGTGGAACTCATTGCCACTGAGGGCTGTGCAGGCCAAGTCCATGGATATTTTTTAAGGCAGAGATAGACAAATTCTTGATTAGAACGGGTGTCAAGGGTTATGGGGAAAATGTGATCAGGAGGCAGAGATCAGCAATGATTGAATGGCGGAGTGGACTCAATGGGCCTAATGGCCTAATACTACTCCTATTACTTGTGAATTTCTCTACCCTATCTCTGCCTCGAGCAATTTGATGCACTTCTATCAGTTTTCCCCGCAACATCCGACATTCCAGAAAACCCTCCAATCCTCGTCTGTTTTGGGTCGAGACCCTTGTTCAGACTGATGGTCAGACAGACTTGTCTTACTCTTTGTTTAGTTTGGAGATACAGCACGGACACAGGCCCTTCGGACTACCGAGTCCGCGGCGACCAGCGACCACCCCCTCCCCTATTATCCCCCACACACTAGGGACAATTTACAATTTTTACCGAAGCCAATTGAGGGAGGGAAAACCCACGCAGGTTACGGGGGAGAACGTGCAAACTCCGTACAGGCAGCACCCGTAGTCAGGATCGAACCCTGGCGCTGTGAGGCAGCAACTCTACCGCTTCGCCACCGTGGTGCCCCAAATATACTTCAGGAGTTATAAAAGGCATCGTAGGTAGGAGGCACGTTAGCGCACGGCACGAGTCAAGAGTGCCGGTAGACTAAAATGCTGGAGAAACTCAGCGGGTGAGGCAGCATCTATGGAGCGAAGGAATAGGTGACGTTTCCGGTCGAGACCCTTCTTCAGACAAGAGTCATGAGTGTTTTATTGTCATATGTCCCGAAACGGAACAATGACATTTGTACTTGCAGCAGTACAACAGGTCTGTAAACACAATATGTAGTCTGTAGATACCATCAGAAACAACAAAAATACGTTCAATAAATTAAATAACAAATCTAGTGCAAAATCGAAAGCAAGGTCCAAAGTCCCAAGGGCAATCAAGGCAGTTCTTAATTTGGAGTTTAGTTGGAGTTTGTAGCATTCAATAGTCCTATGGTTATTGGGAAGATGCTGTTCCTGAACCTGGACGTTGTAGTTTTCAGGCTCCTGTACCTTCTTCCCGATGGTAGCAGCGAGATAAGAGCGTGGCCAGGGTGGCGTGGGTCTCTGACGAAGCTGGCTGCCTTTTTGAGCGAGCGACTCCGTGCCGCTGCAGGCCGCGTCCGGTCCACACGCTCGGCCTCTTGGAGCGGCGCCCGATCTAATCGAGCCCCAGGCTTCTGCGGGGCCTCCAGTAGCAGGTTTAGGGTCGGGACCCTTCTTCACAACTCTGGCCCAGTCCAGTTGCTCCATCGAAACAACGTGCTGGAGGAACTCAGCGGGTCAGGCAGCATCTGTGGAGGCAGAGTTTAATTCAGAGAGTTTAGAGGGAAATACACAGCGCGGAAACAGGCCCTTCGGCCCTCCGAGTCCGCCCCCTGCAGCGATCACCCCGTACACTAGCACTATCCTACACACACTAGGGACAATTTACAGTTTTTACCAAAGCCAATTAACCTACAAACCTGAAACGTCGCCCATTCCTTCTCTCCAGGGATGCTGCCTGTCCTGCTGAGTTACTCCAGCTTTTTGTGAGGAGGAACTTCTTTAGTCAGAGCGTAGTTAATCTGTGGAACTCATTGCCACAGAGGGCTGTGGAGGCCAAGTCAATGGTACGCACGTAACAACTTGTCACTAAACACCTCCAAGACCAAGGAGCTGATTATCCACTTCAGTCGTTTACTGCGAGATAGGGGGGGGGGGGATAGTTCATAAGTTCTGGGAGTGTAATTAGGCCATTCGGCCCATCCCCAATCAGTCTATCATCCCCAATCAGTACCCCGTTCCTGCCTTCTCCCCATATCCCCTGACTCCGCTATCTTTAAGAGCTCTCTCTTGAAAGTATCCAGAGAACCGGCCTCCACCACCCTCTGAGGCAGAGAATTCCACATACTCACAACTCTCTGTGTGAAAAAGTGTTTCCTTGTCTCTGTTCTAAATGGCTTACCCCTTATACTTGAACGGTGGCCCCCGGTTCTGGACTCCCCCAACATCGGGAACACGTTTCCTGCCTCTAGCGTGTCCTAACCCTTAATAATCTTATATGTTTCAATAAGATGCCCTCTCATCCTTCTAAATTCCAGAGTGTACAAGCCCAGCTGCTCCATTCTCTCAGCATATGACAGAGATGTGAATCTGTGGAATTCTCTGCCTCTGAGGGCGGTGGAGGCCGGTTCTCTGGATACTTTCAAGAGAGAGCTCTTAAAGATAGCGGAGTCAGGGGATATGGGGAGAAGGCAGGAACGGGGTACTGATTGTGGATGATCACATTGAATGGCGGTGCTGGCTCGAAGGGCTGAATGGCCTACTCCTGCACCTATTGTCTATTGTCTTTATTGGCTTTATCTTGCACTAAATGTTAATCACGTTATTCCCTTTATCGTGTATCTGTACACTGTGGATTGTAATCACGTATTGTCTTTCCGCGGGCTGGTTAGCGCGCAACAAAAGAGCTGTACGCTGTACCTCGGTACACGTGACGATAAACTAAAGGCAAAGACTAACATTGTCACATCTTGCACATCTCCCTCCCCTCCCCTCCCCTCCCCTCAGGCTAAGCAACGACACGACATCACCCTGCAGTGGGACCGGCCAGTGATGGATGTGTTGGCAGAAGGGTACAATCTTCACTACGGGGCAAGATCCATCAAACACGAGGTGAGTCTGGGGACCTGCGGGCCAGCACGGGGCAGCGCTGACAATAAATCACCGCTTCGGTAAATAAAAGCAGATTAAATATCCACCCGCCGTACATCATTGTGAGTAATAAGGCAGCTCCATTCAGCCAGGGAACCAGAGACACAAGTTTAGTTTGGAGAAACCGCGCCGAAACAGGGTCCACCGGGTCCGCGCCGACCAGCGATCCCCGCACACCAACACCATCCTACACACACACACACTAGGGACAATTTTTACATTTACATTTACCAAGCCAATTAACCTACAAACCTGTACGTCTTCGGGGTGTGGGAGGAAACCGGAGATCTCTGAGAAAAACCCACGCGGGTCACGGGGAGAATGTGCAAACTCCGTACAGACAGCGCCCGTAGTCGGGATCGAACCCGGGTTACCGGCGCTGCAAGCGCTGTAAGGCAGCAACTCTACTGCTGCGCCCACCGTGTAATCATAACGGGCCAACAATCCAGGCCGAGGTAGGCAAGGATAATAAAGTCTGAGCCCTTCGGCCCAACCTGCCCATGCTGACCCACTTTACTCCATCTACACTAGGGGCAATGTACCCCATCTACACTAGGGGCAAGACTTGGAGCAAAATACCCTATCTACACTAAGGACCACATACCCCATCTACACAACAGGGGTCAACGAATGGTAGAGCACCACTAGAGTCCATTCGGCCCTTCTTGTCATCCTCGCCTCGTAAGAAGAGCCTTTGTTAGTCACATTCATAGCACAGAAACAGGCCCTCGGCCGAACCCACGCAGTCACAGGGAGAACGTGGAAACTCCACACCGACAGCACCCGAGGTCAGGATGGAACCCGGGTCGCTGGCACTGTGTCACTCTTGCTGGAGCTGTAAGGCACTGGCTCAGTGCCACCGCACCACACCAGCCGTGCAGGTAGAGGTTTAGTCCAGACTGTAGATGGTTAGTTTTACAGATACAGCCTGGAAACAGGCCCTTCGGCCCATAAGTCCGTGCTGACCCAAGATGCATCATCCCATTTGCCTGCATTTGGTCCTTGTTCCTCTGAACCTTTGCTGCCCACGTACAGTATCTCTACATGTTGTTATAGTACCTGTACTAACCAAACCGGAGCACCCGGAGGTAACCAAAGGAAACGATGATCAGTACGGGTGTCAGGGGTTATGGGGAGAAGGCAGGAGAATGGGGTTAGGAGGGAGAGATGGATCAGCCATGTTTGAATGGCGGAGTAGAGTTGATGGGCCGAATGGCCTAATTCTGCTCCTATCACTTATGATCTCATGATATGAAACCCACATGGTCACAGGGAGAACGTGCAAACTCCACACATGCACACAAACGCGCACACACATGCACACACACACAAGCACATACACACAGACACATGCACACACACACAAGCACATACACACACATGCACACACACACAAGCACATACACACACATGCACACACACACAAGCACATACACACACATGCACACACACACACACATGCACACACACACAAGCACATACACACACATGCACACATGCACACACACACAAGCACATACACACACATGCACACACACACACATGCATACACACACATGCACATACACACACACACACATGCACACACACATGCGCACACACACACATGCACATACACACACATGCACATACACACACACATGCACACACACATGCACATACACACACACATGCACACACACATGCACATACACACACATGCACATACACACACATGCACACACACATGCACATACACACACACATGCGCACGCACACACACATGCACATACACACGCACACATGCACATACACACACACACGCACGCATACAGTCACTGTATCACGGGCCCACTCGCTCCCCTCCATCCCCCCCCCCGCCCCCCACAGGTGAAGCAGGGTGTGTGTAGTGCAAGCGGGTTTAGTATCGCTGTAACCCCCTCTCCCCCCATTTCTTCCCCCCCCCAGAGGGAGAGGGGTGTGTGTGGTGTACCCGGGGGTTCACTGTATCGCTGTGTCCCCCCCCCCCCCCTCCCCTCTGATCCTCCCGCTGCAGGTGGGGCGGGGTGTGTGTGTTGTACCAGGGGGTTCACTGTATTGTTGTTCCCCCCCCCCCTCCTCTGTGTCCCCCCCCTCCCCACCCCCCTCACAGGTGGAGAGGCGAGTGGTCAACCAGCTGGCGGCCGCATACGAACAAGAGCTGCTGCCTCACGGGTGCATCCTCCGCATCGCCCTGGAGGGTCCCGGCGCGGGGGCGGGGTTGGGCAGGGGCACGGTCGGGACCCACCCCAAAGCCCCCAAACTCCGGCTGGAGATCGTGGACAAGGACAGCAAGTGTCGGCGGCTGGACATCCAGCCCCCCATCAAAACCAGCGGGGTCTTCCACCGCCCCTAGCACGGCCAGGGGGGGGGGTCAGTGTACTGGACACTTGACCACTGGGGGGGGGGGTCATTGTACTAGACACTTGACCTACAGTGAAAGGGACCTGACACATCACACCCTCTCCCAGTCACCCCTCCCTCCAACACTGACCCCCTCCCCCTCCCCAATCAAGCCCCATTTTTCCATCCCTTCCCCCAACCCCCACTCCTACCCCTCCATAATCCATCCATCCATCCACCCCCCCCCACGTCACTTTTCATTCCATACCCCACCCGTATCTCACTTGGCCCTCACCCTAACACACCCCCCAGTTTCCCCTTCCATCCCCCGCCCCTTCGCCAATCCATCCCGCCCCCCCCCCTCCAGCTCCTGAACCACACCCCCTCCTCAATCCCCTCCCACCCCCGTTTCCCCTTCCTTCCACCACCCTCCATCTCTCACCCACCCTCCCTCCTACCTCCACCTCAATTTCCCCCTCCCTCCTAACCCCACCCCTTCCCCAACCAATCCCGCCATAAATCCCTGAAAGTCCACCCTGTCCCAAATCCACCTACAATTTCCCCCATTATCCTGCCCCCACGCCCACCACCTCTCCACCTCACCCCTTCCCCTTACCCTTTTAAAATCCACCAATGTACCCTTACATCTTGCACCCCCCCCCCCCCCGTCTCTGCACCCCATCCTCTCCCTAATTCACCCCCCTCAATCTCCCCTTCCATCCATCCAGCCACCCACCCCTCCCTCCAGTTCTGCAGCCCACCTCCATCTCCCAATCCCACCCCCCTTCCCCACCAGTCCCATCTCCCTTGGTAAATTGTTCAGTCACTCAACACAAATCTGCTCTTCGTAGACGCAAGGAACTGCATGCGCTGCTTTGCCAAAAAACTGGAGTCCGAAGAAGGGTCCCGTCCCGAAACGTCACCTATCCACGTTCTCCAGAGATGCTGCCTGACCCGCTGAGTTACTCCAGCACTCTGTGAAACGTCACCTATCCATGTTCTCCACAGATGCTGCCTGACCCGCTGAGTTACTCCAGCACTCTGTGAAACGTCACCTATCCATGTTCTCCACAGATGCTGCCTGACCCGCTGAGTTACTCCAGCACTCTGTGAAACGTCACCTATCCATGTTCCCCACAGATGCTGCCTGACCCGCTGAGTTACTCCAGCACTCTGTGAAACGCCACCTATCCACGTTCTCCACAGATGCTGCCTGACCCGCTGAGTTACTCCAGCACCTTGTGTGTCCTCCCCATCATCGCTGCTGTCTCCTGCCTAACTAGTAGCCACGTCGAAGCCCCCTCTCACCGCAGGTATCGCGAACCAGAATCCGTTTGTACCGGGACGATTTCCCACAGGTGACCAGACCTGGAATTTGGATCTGAAGCTGGACATTGATGGCGAAAGCTGCCAGTTTGTACAGAGCCTGTGACACTGGTACCCACAGACAGACAGAGAGAGAGATGTATAAATTATGTGTCTAAGATAATAAACTGCTCGTTAATTTAGGATGTGGTTTTTTTTTGGCCTGAATTATACTTGGAGATGCACAGACTCATAGCAACGTGCCTGTTTTTTCCCCTCAATATCCTGGCTCACCAAATACACAAGTTCTAGATGAAGAATTTGGCCATTTGGCCCATCAAGTCTACTCCGCTCTCTGATTCGTGTTCATAAGTTATAGGAGCAGAATTAGGCCATTCGGCCCAAGTGTACTCGCTAATTTATAAATTCTTGGAGCAGAACGTGCAAACTCCACACAGACCAGGATCAGATCGCTGGTCGGCGCGGACCCGATGAGCCGAAGGGCCTGTTTCCGCGCTGTGTCTCTAAACTAAACTAAACCATGTCAATGTGATTCTGAACTTATTTGGAGGTTGTACGGTTTATTTGGAGGTTGTAACAGCCTGATGGTTGTTAGGTTAACATGTACAGGATGGGCCGAAGGGCCTGCTCCCACTGTGACTACAAGGCACGGTGTAGAACCTGTATAACTGGCCACACTTTGGTCACCTGTCTTGCATGGTGGGTTTTTCATCTGACAACTGGAGTTTGTCCGTTCTCCCCGTGACCTGCGTGGGTTGCAGGAGTAGGCCATTCGGCCCTTCGAGCTAGCACCTCCATTCAATGTGATCATGGCTGATCATCCACAATCAGTACCCCGTTCATAACAGTACCTCGTTGAAACATATAAGATTATTAAGGGTTTGGACACGCTAGAGGCAGGAAACATGTTCCCGATGTTGGGGGAGTCCAGAACCAGGGGCCACAGTTTAAGAATAAGGGGTAAGCCATTTAGAACGGAGACGAGGAAACACTTTTTCTCACAGAGAGTTGTGAGTCTGTGGAATTCTCTGCCTCAGAGGGCGGTGGAGGCGGGTTCTCTGGATGCTTTCAAGAGAGAGCTAGATAGGGCTCTTAAAAATAGCGGAGTCTGGGGTTGTGTGGAGAAAGCAGGAACGGGTTACTGATTGGGGATGATCAGCCATGATCACATTGAATGGCGGTGCTGGCTCGAAGGGCCGAATGGCCTACACCTGCACCTATTGTCTAATGTCTATTGCTCCTGCCTTCTCCCCATATCCCCTGACTCCGCTATCTTTAAGAGCCCTATCTAGCTCTCTCATGAAAGCAGCCAGAGAACCTGCCTCCACCGCCCTCTGAGGCAGAGAATTCCACAGACTCACCACTCTCTGTGAGAAAAAGTGTTTCCTCATCTCTGTTCTAAATGGCTTACCCCTTATTCTTAAACTGTGGCCCCTGGTTCTGGACTCCCCCAACATCGGGAACATGTTTCCTGCCTCTAGCGTGTCCAAGCCCTTAATAATCTTATATGTTTCAATAAGATCCCCTCTTCATAATTTTTTATGTTTCAATAAGATAGGGAGAGAAAGCAGGAACGGGGTACTGATTTTGGATGATCAGCCATGATCGTATTGAATTAAAGTGCTGGCTCGAAGGGCCGAATGGCCTACTGCTGCACCTATTTGCTATGTTTCTTCGTACAGGTTTGCAGGTTAAGTGGCTCGGTTTAAATGTAAAATTGTCCCGAGTGAGCGTAGGGCTGGTGTTAGTGTGCGGGGATCGCTGAACTTTCTGGGCCCAAAGGCCTCTAACTATCTCTAAACTAATGTCAACTTGAACGGTTTAAAAAAGAAGGGCTCCTCTCCATATGGATGGGTGGCTTTGAGAGGGGGGGTGGGGGGGTGCAAGTGGAAAGGGGTCGGTGTCTCAGCCTTGTGGTCTCTGCCGCACCGTTCTCTCTCAGCAGCCAGCCAGCCAGCCAGCGCGACTGATGTGAGTTTGTGTAAATAGCATTAGCATGCTAATTCCCTCCATTCTCCTCACCCCTCTTCCCTTGCAACTTGCCACGGGGGAATTAAATAGATAGGCAGCAAAATGTGCCAGGGATACGTGCTAAACCAAGAGTGACGGGCTGGGGGTTAGAGGGCAGGCGATTAGAGTAAAATATACAGCGGCTCCACAAATCCTCGGATATAAGTGTGGAGCAAAAAAAATGACAAGGAAATTCAATTAGCGTCTCAGTAACATGTGTGTCCCCCTTAATTCCATTAGCTCTTTCTCTGAATAACTGCCATCATCCCAGTGCTCATCCAAGTGCTGAGGGAATATTATTACATCTACAACCATCCAGCCGGGAGAAGTAGGCCATTTGGCCCATCGTTGCCCGTGCCAGCTCAGCTGCCCGGCCTCAGGAACAGTTGTGCATGTGCTGGAATCTTGATGGGGAGGGGAAGCACAAAGTGCTGGAGGAACTCAGCGGGCCAGGCAGCATCTGCAAAGCCAGCAGCATCATCAAGGACCAGTCTCACCCCCGGTCACTCCCTCTTCCCCCCTCTCCCATCGGGCAAGAGGTACAGAAGTGTGAAAACGAACACACACCTCCAGATTCAGGGACAGTTTCTTCCCGGCTGTGATCAGGCAACTGAACCATCCTACCACAACCAGAGAGTGGTCCTGAACTACTATCTACCTCAGATTATCTTTAATTAAATTTTACTGGACTTTATTTAGTTTGATTTACCTTAGAGATACAGCACGGAAACAGGCCCTTCGGCCCACCGAGTCTGCACCGCACACTAACACTATCCTACACACACACACGCTAGGGGCAATTTACAACCTTAACCAAGCCAATTAACCTACAAACCTGCACGTCTTTGGAGTGTGGGAGGAAACTGGAGCGCCCGGAGAAAACCCACGCGGGTCACGGGGAGAGAATGTACAAACTCCGTACAGACAGCGCCCGTAGTCAGGATCGAACCCGGGTCTCTGGCGCTGTGAGGCAGCAACTCTACCCGCTACGCCACCTTACACTAAATGTTTTTTCCTTCATCCTGTGGCTGTACACCACGGACAATTGAATTATAATCATGTATTGTCCTTCCGCTGACTGGTTAGCACGCAACACTTTTCACTGTACCTCGGTACACGTGATAATAAAACTGCTGGAGGAACTCAGTGGGTCAGGCAGCATCTGTGGAGAGTTGGAACCCTTCTGGATGAAACGCCGTCTGTCCATTTCCCTCCACAGACGCTGCCTGGTCCACTGAGTTCCTCCAGCACTTTTTGTTTGCATAAGGTTCCAGCATCTGCAGTTCCTTGTGTCTCTATTAGAGCACAAAATCAGGCCCTTCGGCCCAACTCCTCGTCCCATCTGCCTATACCTGTCCCAGCTGTTATCAGGCAACTGAACCATGCTACCACAACCAGAGAGCGGTCCTGAACTACGATCTACCTCATTGGCGACCCTCGGACTATCCTTGATCGGACTTCACTGGCTTTACCTTGCACTAAACGTTATTCCCTTAGTATGTTTAGTATAGTTTAGAGATACAGCGCGGAAATGGACCCTTCAGCCCACGGAGTCCGCACCACCCAGCGATCCCCGCACACTAACACTATCCTACACCCACTAGGGACAATTTTTACATTCACCAAGCCAAGTAACCTACAAGCATACACGTCTTTGGAGTGTGGGAGGAAACAGGAGATCTTGGAGAAAACCCACGGGGAGAACGTACAAACTCTGTACAGACAGCACCCATAGTCGGGATCGAACCCGGGTCTCTGGCGCTGCAAGCACTGTAAGTAAGTTTTTATGTCCGGCTGTGGCAGCTTTGACAGTCCGGAGTCGCCTTCCAGAGGGAAGTGATTCAAAGAGTTTGTGGCCAGGGTGAGAGGGGTCAGAGATGATCTTGCCCGCTCGCTTCCTGGCCCTTGCAGTGTACAGTTCATCAATGGAGGGAAGGTTGCAGCTGATCGGACGATTCGCTGCAGCCTCCGGGTGTCGTGCTTGGTGGCTGAGCCAAACCAGACCATGATGGAGAAGGTGAGGACAGACTCTACGATGGCCGTGTAGAATTGGACAGTAAGGCAGCAACTCTACCGCTGACTGGTTAGCACGCAACAAAAAGCTTTTCACTGTACCTCGGTGCCCCATGACAATAAACGAAACCATCGCTCCTTTTTCCTGACCAAAGCCTCAATTTCTCTCGGTAGACAAAATTGCTGGAGAAACTCAGCGGGTGCAGCAGCATCTATGGAGCGAAGGAAACAGGCAACGTTTCGGGACGAAACCCCAAGGAAATAGGCACCGTTTCGGGCCGAAACCCGAAGGGTTTCGTCCCGAAACGTTGCCTATTTCCTTCGCTCCATAGATGCTGCTGCACCCGCTGAGCTTTCGTTATAAATCAGTCTGAAGAATAGTCCCGATCCGAAACGTCATAAATTTGTTATAAATCAGTCTGAAGAATAGTCCCGATCCGAAACGTCACCTATCCATGTTCTCCACAGATGCTGCCTGACCCGCTGAGTTACTCCAGCACTCTGTGTGTGCTTTCGAGAGGGGACTATGCTTTGGAGAGGGTGTAGAGGAAGTCCACTAGAATGATGCCTGATTTACTGTGTTTTAGGTGTAAGGAGGTTCAAAACTCTGTGCATCTACCCGATCTATTCAATAGACAATGGACAATAGACAATAGATGCAGGAATAGGCCATTCGGCCCCTCAAGCCAGCTCCACCATTCAATGTGATCATGGCTGATCATCC